>NW_027136174.1:0-101834 GCF_039906515.1 Pseudorca crassidens | reverse complement strand
GGCCGAGGCTGCGTGTTCTCTCAAAACGAAAACCGTGCTGGCGATCCCTTTCTAGGAACTCCTCCCACGGCACCACATGTTCAGCTCCGGCCGAACGAAAGGTGACCTCAGGCCTCAAGGTAAGTTCCAGTGTTTCACGTCGGGGACGTTGGGTGTGCAGTGGTTTCCATGAGGCCATACTCCACCACGGAGCGCCTTCACTCTGCGACGCTCCTGGGGGCACACAGGATAGGAGCGCGTTCGCCAAGTTCGCAGGATGACTTCTCTCCGTGCCGGAACGGCGGCTCCTGGCTTCTGAGGAACCTTAGCCTCAACAGGGCCCTGGAGAAAGCTCTTCACATTCATAGCAAGGGCAAGGTACTGCTCTCTGGCTTGCCTGGGTTGAGTGCCCCAGTCGTCAAATAGCCTCACGAAGGCAGTGCTGCACAGACTCCCTTTGCCAGTCGCACGGCCTCCCTGACTGAAAGAGAACTGCAGTGCCAAAAGGCACCGTGCTGACGACTGGCTCCAGGAGGAGACTCGGGACAGCACTCTCACAGAAGCGAAAGCTAGGCTGTGGGCCCAGCCTGAGGACCAGCACGTTTTCCACACTTAACACAGCTAAGGCATGAGCCAGACGACAGCCTTGGTCCCTGAGGCCTACCTAAGGTACTGCCATACTTACCCAGTAGATCCCACGCAGAGGTCCCTGTGCCCAAAAGGGCCTCCATGGAAGGGCCCTGTTCCTCCCGTGTGTTTCCTTGAGGTAATCGGAAACCACTGAGGATAACTACGTGAGCTCAGCTTTGAAACTGGGCGACCCTGGGCAAACCTTATTCCCCTCCGTGGTAGACGAGACAGTTGCGGGTCCTAAGCTGCCTGAAGCACGCTCCTCGCGCCCACCTTCTCTTTGCTGCCGGAAGGCCTCACATAAGAGGTCTGAGTTTACTCGTGACGGAAGCCGTCTGAGTGTACTCGTGTGAGGCCTGCTGCTCTCAGGTCCTTGCTGGGAGCTTCAGCAAGAGCACTCTGGAGCTCGCCGACAAAAGAATTGTGAGCCCCCCCGGCCTCAAGTAAAAGTCCAGATTTCCCCCGTCAGTAACACCTCGGAGTGCCATAGCAGCGAAGAAGCATGCGTTAACGGGATGCTTCAACAGTGCTAGGGATTTCTTTCACGAGACACTGTGCACTCACGTTCGGCGTAACAACTGTCAAAGGGCACTGTATGCCTTCCAACTCCTCTGTTGCGTTTGAGCCACAGGAAGTAAAGGCATTCGTTTGATTAAGCTCCGTGAACGGGCAACGATGATGGCGAAGCGCTGCCCTGTTCGCTCGAAAGCTCTCGTCTGTACGGCCTTCCAACGGCCTCAGGGTACGCAGTTGTAAACAGCCTTACATTCCATGCTGGTGTGCCCCCAATTAGGAACTTGGGCTCTTCTGTGAGACACCCACGTGCGTCCCAAATGAAACCGGGGAGCTCCCCCAGGACGTCTGCGTACGGCAGTCGCTTGCCAGCTGTTTACTTCCAGCCGGAGAAAGAAGAAGAGGACAGCTTTCCCAGGGACAACTCTGGACCCTTGGGACCATCCGGAGTCACCAAAGCCTAAACTTTGCACGGCCTGGGGAACGCTCTTCCTCATGGCCAGCAATCCCCACGTCAAAACCTTTCTCAGCAGAGGCAGGCACTCTCTCCCTCGTACTAGATAGCTCGGCAGAGCCTTCCGAGAAACATGCTGCGTCATTCAGCTTGAACGTGGGACGCGGAGGGGAGAGTACGCTTTCTCCCCGTTTGGAGGCGCCTTGCGCTTGGCTTCAAAGCTGCCTGAACAGCACTAGCGGCCCGACGTCTCTGCACGGCAGGATTGTCGTTGTGGGCCGAGGCTGCGTGTTCTCTCAAAACGAAAACCGTGCTGGCGATCCCTTTCTAGGAACTCCTCCCACGGCACCACATGTTCAGCTCCGGCCGAACGAAAGGTGACCTCAGGCCTCAAGGTAAGTTCCAGTGTTTCACGTCGGGGACGTTGGGTGTGCAGTGGTTTCCATGAGGCCATACTCCACCACGGAGCGCCTTCACTCTGCGACGCTCCTGGGGGCACACAGGATAGGAGCGCGTTCGCCAAGTTCGCAGGATGACTTCTCTCCGTGCCGGAACGGCGGCTCCTGGCTTCTGAGGAACCTTAGCCTCAACAGGGCCCTGGAGAAAGCTCTTCACATTCATAGCAAGGGCAAGGTACTGCTCTCTGGCTTGCCTGGGTTGAGTGCCCCAGTCGTCAAAGAGCCTCGCGAAGGCAGTGCTGCACAGACTCCCTTTGCCAGTCGCACGGCCTCCCTGACTGAAAGAGAACTGCAGTGCCAAAAGGCACCGTGCTGACGACTGGCTCCAGGAGGAGACTCGGGACAGCACTCTCACAGAAGCGAAAGCTAGGCTGTGGGCCCAGCCTGAGGACCAGCACGTTTTCCACACTTAACACAGCTAAGGCATGAGCCAGACGACAGCCTTGGTCCCTGAGGCCTACCTAAGGTACTGCCATACTTACCCAGTAGATCCCACGCAGAGGTCCCTGTGCCCAAAAGGGCCTCCATGGAAGGGCCCTGTTCCTCCCGTGTGTTTCCTTGAGGTAATCGGAAACCACTGAGGATAAGTACGTGAGCTCAGCTTTGAAACTGGGCGACCCTGGGCAAACCTTATTCCCCTCCGTGGTAGACGAGACAGTTGCGGGTCCTAAGCTGCCTGAAGCACACTCCTCGCGCCCACCTTCTCTTTGCTGCCGGAAGGCCTCACATAAGAGGTCTGAGTTTACTCGTGACGGAAGCCGTCTGAGTGTACTCGTGTGAGGCCTGCTGCTCTCAGGTCCTTGCTGGGAGCTTCAGCAAGAGCACTCTGGAGCTCGCCGACAAAAGAATTGTGAGCCCCCCCGGCCTCAAGTAAAAGTCCAGATTTCCCCCGTCAGTAACACCTCGGAGTGCCATAGGAGCGAAGAAGCATGCGTTAACGGGATGCTTCAACAGTGCTAGGGATTTCTTTCACGAGACACTGTGCACTCACGTTCGGCGTAACAACTGTCAAAGGGCACTGTATGCCTTCCAACTCCTCTGTTGCGTTTGAGCCACAGGAAGTAAAGGCATTCGTTTGATTAAGCTCCGTGAACGGGCAACGATGATGGCGAAGCGCTGCCCTGTTCGCTCGAAAGCTCTCGTCTGTACGGCCTTCCAACGGCCTCAGGGTACGCAGTTGTAAACAGCCTTACATTCCATGCTGGTGTGCCCCCAATTAGGAACTTGGGCTCTTCTGTGAGACACCCACGTGCGTCCCAAATGAAACCGGGGAGCTCCCCCAGGACGTCTGCGTACGGCAGTCGCTTGCCAGCTGTTTACTTCCAGCCGGAGAAAGAAGAAGAGGACAGCTTTCCCAGGGACAACTCTGGACCCTTGGGACCATCCGGAGTCACCAAAGCCTAAACTTTGCACGGCCTGGGGAACGCTCTTCCTCATGGCCAGCAATCCCCACGTCAAAACCTTTCTCAGCAGAGGCAGGCACTCTCTCCCTCGTACTAGATAGCTCGGCAGAGCCTTCCGAGAAACATGCTGCGTCATTCAGCTTGAACGTGGGACGCGGAGGGGAGAGTACGCTTTCTCCCCGTTTGGAGGCGCCTTGCGCTTGGCTTCAAAGCTGCCTGAACAGCACTAGCGGCCCGACGTCTCTGCACGGCAGGATTGTCGTTGTGGGCCGAGGCTGCGTGTTCTCTCAAAACGAAAACCGTGCTGGCGATCCCTTTCTAGGAACTCCTCCCACGGCACCACATGTTCAGCTCCGGCCGAACGAAAGGTGACCTCAGGCCTCAAGGTAAGTTCCAGTGTTTCACGTCGGGGACGTTGGGTGTGCAGTGGTTTCCATGAGGCCATACTCCACCACGGAGCGCCTTCACTCTGCGACGCTCCTGGGGGCACACAGGATAGGAGCGCGTTCGCCAAGTTCGCAGGATGACTTCTCTCCGTGCCGGAACGGCGGCTCCTGGCTTCTGAGGAACCTTAGCCTCAACAGGGCCCTGGAGAAAGCTCTTCACATTCATAGCAAGGGCAAGGTACTGCTCTCTGGCTTGCCTGGGTTGAGTGCCCCAGTCGTCAAATAGCCTCACGAAGGCAGTGCTGCACAGACTCCCTTTGCCAGTCGCACGGCCTCCCTGACTGAAAGAGAACTGCAGTGCCAAAAGGCACCGTGCTGACGACTGGCTCCAGGAGGAGACTCGGGACAGCACTCTCACAGAAGCGAAAGCTAGGCTGTGGGCCCAGCCTGAGGACCAGCACGTTTTCCACACTTAACACAGCTAAGGCATGAGCCAGACGACAGCCTTGGTCCCTGAGGCCTACCTAAGGTACTGCCATACTTACCCAGTAGATCCCACGCAGAGGTCCCTGTGCCCAAAAGGGCCTCCATGGAAGGGCCCTGTTCCTCCCGTGTGTTTCCTTGAGGTAATCGGAAACCACTGAGGATAACTACGTGAGCTCAGCTTTGAAACTGGGCGACCCTGGGCAAACCTTATTCCCCTCCGTGGTAGACGAGACAGTTGCGGGTCCTAAGCTGCCTGAAGCACGCTCCTCGCGCCCACCTTCTCTTTGCTGCCGGAAGGCCTCACATAAGAGGTCTGAGTTTACTCGTGACGGAAGCCGTCTGAGTGTACTCGTGTGAGGCCTGCTGCTCTCAGGTCCTTGCTGGGAGCTTCAGCAAGAGCACTCTGGAGCTCGCCGACAAAAGAATTGTGAGCCCCCCCGGCCTCAAGTAAAAGTCCAGATTTCCCCCGTCAGTAACACCTCGGAGTGCCATAGCAGCGAAGAAGCATGCGTTAACGGGATGCTTCAACAGTGCTAGGGATTTCTTTCACGAGACACTGTGCACTCACGTTCGGCGTAACAACTGTCAAAGGGCACTGTATGCCTTCCAACTCCTCTGTTGCGTTTGAGCCACAGGAAGTAAAGGCATTCGTTTGATTAAGCTCCGTGAACGGGCAACGATGATGGCGAAGCGCTGCCCTGTTCGCTCGAAAGCTCTCGTCTGTACGGCCTTCCAACGGCCTCAGGGTACGCAGTTGTAAACAGCCTTACATTCCATGCTGGTGTGCCCCCAATTAGGAACTTGGGCTCTTCTGTGAGACACCCACGTGCGTCCCAAATGAAACCGGGGAGCTCCCCCAGGACGTCTGCGTACGGCAGTCGCTTGCCAGCTGTTTACTTCCAGCCGGAGAAAGAAGAAGAGGACAGCTTTCCCAGGGACAACTCTGGACCCTTGGGACCATCCGGAGTCACCAAAGCCTAAACTTTGCACGGCCTGGGGAACGCTCTTCCTCATGGCCAGCAATCCCCACGTCAAAACCTTTCTCAGCAGAGGCAGGCACTCTCTCCCTCGTACTAGATAGCTCGGCAGAGCCTTCCGAGAAACATGCTGCGTCATTCAGCTTGAACGTGGGACGCGGAGGGGAGAGTACGCTTTCTCCCCGTTTGGAGGCGCCTTGCGCTTGGCTTCAAAGCTGCCTGAACAGCACTAGCGGCCCGACGTCTCTGCACGGCAGGATTGTCGTTGTGGGCCGAGGCTGCGTGTTCTCTCAAAACGAAAACCGTGCTGGCGATCCCTTTCTAGGAACTCCTCCCACGGCACCACATGTTCAGCTCCGGCCGAACGAAAGGTGACCTCAGGCCTCAAGGTAAGTTCCAGTGTTTCACGTCGGGGACGTTGGGTGTGCAGTGGTTTCCATGAGGCCATACTCCACCACGGAGCGCCTTCACTCTGCGACGCTCCTGGGGGCACACAGGATAGGAGCGCGTTCGCCAAGTTCGCAGGATGACTTCTCTCCGTGCCGGAACGGCGGCTCCTGGCTTCTGAGGAACCTTAGCCTCAACAGGGCCCTGGAGAAAGCTCTTCACATTCATAGCAAGGGCAAGGTACTGCTCTCTGGCTTGCCTGGGTTGAGTGCCCCAGTCGTCAAATAGCCTCACGAAGGCAGTGCTGCACAGACTCCCTTTGCCAGTCGCACGGCCTCCCTGACTGAAAGAGAACTGCAGTGCCAAAAGGCACCGTGCTGACGACTGGCTCCAGGAGGAGACTCGGGACAGCACTCTCACAGAAGCGAAAGCTAGGCTGTGGGCCCAGCCTGAGGACCAGCACGTTTTCCACACTTAACACAGCTAAGGCATGAGCCAGACGACAGCCTTGGTCCCTGAGGCCTACCTAAGGTACTGCCATACTTACCCAGTAGATCCCACGCAGAGGTCCCTGTGCCCAAAAGGGCCTCCATGGAAGGGCCCTGTTCCTCCCGTGTGTTTCCTTGAGGTAATCGGAAACCACTGAGGATAACTACGTGAGCTCAGCTTTGAAACTGGGCGACCCTGGGCAAACCTTATTCCCCTCCGTGGTAGACGAGACAGTTGCGGGTCCTAAGCTGCCTGAAGCACGCTCCTCGCGCCCACCTTCTCTTTGCTGCCGGAAGGCCTCACATAAGAGGTCTGAGTTTACTCGTGACGGAAGCCGTCTGAGTGTACTCGTGTGAGGCCTGCTGCTCTCAGGTCCTTGCTGGGAGCTTCAGCAAGAGCACTCTGGAGCTCGCCGACAAAAGAATTGTGAGCCCCCCCGGCCTCAAGTAAAAGTCCAGATTTCCCCCGTCAGTAACACCTCGGAGTGCCATAGGAGCGAAGAAGCATGCGTTAACGGGATGCTTCAACAGTGCTAGGGATTTCTTTCACGAGACACTGTGCACTCACGTTCGTCGTAACAACTGTCAAAGGGCACTGTATGCCTTCCAACTCCTCTGTTGCGTTTGAGCCACAGGAAGTAAAGGCATTCGTTTGATTAAGCTCCGTGAACGGGCAACGATGATGGCGAAGCGCTGCCCTGTTCGCTCGGAAGCTCTCGTCTGTACGGCCTTCCAACGGCCTCAGGGTACGCAGTTGTAAACAGCCCTACATTCCATGCTGGTGAGCCCCCAATTAGGAACTTGGGCTCTTCTGTGAGACACCCACGTGCGTCCCAAATGAAACCGGGGAGCTCCCCCAGGACGTCTGCGTACGGCAGTCGGTTGCCAGCTGTTTACTTCCAGCCGGAGAAAGAAGAAGAGGACAGCTTTCCCAGGGACAACTCTGGACCCTTGGGACCATCCGGAGTCACCAAAGCCTAAACTTTGCACGGCCTGGGGAACGCTCTTCCTCATGGCCAGCAATCCCCACGTCAAAACCTTTCTCAGCAGAGGCAGGCACTCTCTCCCTCGTACTAGATAGCTCGGCAGAGCCTTCCGAGAAACATGCTGCGTCATTCAGCTTGAACGTGGGACGCGGAGGGGAGAGTACGCTTTCTCCCCGTTTGGAGGCGCCTTGCGCTTGGCTTCAAAGCTGCCTGAACAGCACTAGCGGCCCGACGTCTCTGCACGGCAGGATTGTCGTTGTGGGCCGAGGCTGCGTGTTCTCTCAAAACGAAAACCGTGCTGGCGATCCCTTTCTAGGAACTCCTCCCACGGCACCACATGTTCAGCTCCGGCCGAACGAAAGGTGACCTCAGGCCTCAAGGTAAGTTCCAGTGTTTCACGTCGGGGGAGTTGGGTGTGCAGTGGTTTCCATGAGGCCATACTCCACCACGGAGCGCCTTCACTCTGCGACGCTCCTGGGGGCACACAGGATAGGAGCGCGTTCGCCAAGTTCGCAGGATGACTTCTCTCCGTGCCGGAACGGCGGCTCCTGGCTTCTGAGGAACCTTAGCCTCAACAGGGCCCTGGAGAAAGCTCTTCACATTCATAGCAAGGGCAAGGTACTGCTCTCTGGCTTGCCTGGGTTGAGTGCCCCAGTCGTCAAAGAGCCTCGCGAAGGCAGTGCTGCACAGACTCCCTTTGCCAGTCGCACGGCCTCCCTGACTGAAAGAGAACTGCAGTGCCAAAAGGCACCGTGCTGACGACTGGCTCCAGGAGGAGACTCGGGACAGCACTCTCACAGAAGCGAAAGCTAGGCTGTGGGCCCAGCCTGAGGACCAGCACGTTTTCCACACTTAACACAGCTAAGGCATGAGCCAGACGACAGCCTTGGTCCCTGAGGCCTACCTAAGGTACTGCCATACTTACCCAGTAGATCCCACGCAGAGGTCCCTGTGCCCAAAAGGGCCTCCATGGAAGGGCCCTGTTCCTCCCGTGTGTTTCCTTGAGGTAATCGGAAACCACTGAGGATAAGTACGTGAGCTCAGCTTTGAAACTGGGCGACCCTGGGCAAACCTTATTCCCCTCCGTGGTAGACGAGACAGTTGCGGGTCCTAAGCTGCCTGAAGCACACTCCTCGCGTCCACCTTCTCTTTGCTGCCGGAAGGCCTCACCTAAGACGTCTGAGTTTACTCGTGACGGAAGCCGTCTGAGTGTACTCGTGTGAGGCCTGCTGCTCTCAGGTCCTTGCTGGGAGCTTCAGCAAGAGCACTCTGGAGCTCGCCGACAAAAGAATTGTGAGCCCCCCCGGCCTCAAGTAAAAGTCCAGATTTCCCCCGTCAGTAACACCTCGGAGTGCCATAGGAGCGAAGAAGCATGCGTTAACGGGATGCTTCAACAGTGCTAGGGATTTCTTTCACGAGACACTGTGCACTCACGTTCGTCGTAACAACTGTCAAAGGGCACTGTATGCCTTCCAACTCCTCTGTTGCGTTTGAGCCACAGGAAGTAAAGGCATTCGTTTGATTAAGCTCCGTGAACGGGCAACGATGATGGCGAAGCGCTGCCCTGTTCGCTCGAAAGCTCTCGTCTGTACGGCCTTCCAACGGCCTCAGGGTACGCAGTTGTAAACAGCCTTACATTCCATGCTGGTGTGCCCCCAATTAGGAACTTGGGCTCTTCTGTGAGACACCCACGTGCGTCCCAAATGAAACCGGGGAGCTCCCCCAGGACGTCTGCGTACGGCAGTCGGTTGCCAGCTGTTTACTTCCAGCCGGAGAAAGAAGAAGAGGACAGCTTTCCCAGGGACAACTCTGGACCCTTGGGACCATCCGGAGTCACCAAAGCCTAAACTTTGCACGGCCTGGGGAACGCTCTTCCTCATGGCCAGCAATCCCCACGTCAAAACCTTTCTCAGCAGAGGCAGGCACTCTCTCCCTCGTACTAGATAGCTCGGCAGAGCCTTCCGAGAAACATGCTGCGTCATTCAGCTTGAACGTGGGACGCGGAGGGGAGAGTACGCTTTCTCCCCGTTTGGAGGCGCCTTGCGCTTGGCTTCAAAGCTGCCTGAACAGCACTAGCGGCCCGACGTCTCTGCACGGCAGGATTGTCGTTGTGGGCCGAGGCTGCGTGTTCTCTCAAAACGAAAACCGTGCTGGCGATCCCTTTCTAGGAACTCCTCCCACGGCACCACATGTTCAGCTCCGGCCGAACGAAAGGTGACCTCAGGCCTCAAGGTAAGTTCCAGTGTTTCACGTCGGGGGAGTTGGGTGTGCAGTGGTTTCCATGAGGCCATACTCCACCACGGAGCGCCTTCACTCTGCGACGCTCCTGGGGGCACACAGGATAGGAGCGCGTTCGCCAAGTTCGCAGGATGACTTCTCTCCGTGCCGGAACGGCGGCTCCTGGCTTCTGAGGAACCTTAGCCTCAACAGGGCCCTGGAGAAAGCTCTTCACATTCATAGCAAGGGCAAGGTACTGTTCTCTGGCTTGCCTGGGTTGAGTGCCCCAGTCGTCAAAGAGCCTCGCGAAGGCAGTGCTGCACAGACTCCCTTTGCCAGTCGCACGGCCTCCCTGACTGAAAGAGAACTGCAGTGCCAAAAGGCACCGTGCTGACGACTGGCTCCAGGAGGAGACTCGGGACAGCACTCTCACAGAAGCGAAAGCTAGGCTGTGGGCCCAGCCTGAGGACCAGCACGTTTTCCACACTTAACACAGCTAAGGCATGAGCCAGACGACAGCCTTGGTCCCTGAGGCCTACCTAAGGTACTGCCATACTTACCCAGTAGATCCCACGCAGAGGTCCCTGTGCCCAAAAGGGCCTCCATGGAAGGGCCCTGTTCCTCCCGTGTGTTTCCTTGAGGTAATCGGAAACCACTGAGGATAACTACGTGAGCTCAGCTTTGAAACTGGGCGACCCTGGGCAAACCTTATTCCCCTCCGTGGTAGACGAGACAGTTGCGGGTCCTAAGCTGCCTGAAGCACGCTCCTCGCGCCCACCTTCTCTTTGCTGCCGGAAGGCCTCACATAAGACGTCTGAGTTTACTCGTGACGGAAGCCGTCTGAGTGTACTCGTGTGAGGCCTGCTGCTCTCAGGTCCTTGCTGGGAGCTTCAGCAAGAGCACTCTGGAGCTCGCCGACAAAAGAATTGTGAGCCCCCCCGGCCTCAAGTAAAAGTCCAGATTTCCCCCGTCAGTAACACCTCGGAGTGCCATAGGAGCGAAGAAGCATGCGTTAACGGGATGCTTCAACAGTGCTAGGGATTTCTTTCACGAGACACTGTGCACTCACGTTCGTCGTAACAACTGTCAAAGGGCACTGTATGCCTTCCAACTCCTCTGTTGCGTTTGAGCCACAGGAAGTAAAGGCATTCGTTTGATTAAGCTCCGTGAACGGGCAACGATGATGGCGAAGCGCTGCCCTGTTCGCTCGGAAGCTCTCGTCTGTACGGCCTTCCAACGGCCTCAGGGTACGCAGTTGTAAACAGCCTTACATTCCATGCTGGTGTGCCCCCAATTAGGAACTTGGGCTCTTCTGTGAGACACCCACGTGCGTCCCAAATGAAACCGGGGAGCTCCCCCAGGACGTCTGCGTACGGCAGTCGGTTGCCAGCTGTTTACTTCCAGCCGGAGAAAGAAGAAGAGGACAGCTTTCCCAGGGACAACTCTGGACCCTTGGGACCATCCGGAGTCACCAAAGCCTAAACTTTGCACGGCCTGGGGAACGCTCTTCCTCATGGCCAGCAATCCCCACGTCAAAACCTTTCTCAGCAGAGGCAGGCACTCTCTCCCTCGTACTAGATAGCTCGGCAGAGCCTTCCGAGAAACATGCTGCGTCATTCAGCTTGAACGTGGGACGCGGAGGGGAGAGTACGCTTTCTCCCCGTTTGGAGGCGCCTTGCGCTTGGCTTCAAAGCTGCCTGAACAGCACTAGCGGCCCGACGTCTCTGCACGGCAGGATTGTCGTTGTGGGCCGAGGCTGCGTGTTCTCTCAAAACGAAAACCGTGCTGGCGATCCCTTTCTAGGAACTCCTCCCACGGCACCACATGTTCAGCTCCGGCCGAACGAAAGGTGACCTCAGGCCTCAAGGTAAGTTCCAGTGTTTCACGTCGGGGACGTTGGGTGTGCAGTGGTTTCCATGAGGCCATACTCCACCACGGAGCGCCTTCACTCTGCGACGCTCCTGGGGGCACACAGGATAGGAGCGCGTTCGCCAAGTTCGCAGGATGACTTCTCTCCGTGCCGGAACGGCGGCTCCTGGCTTCTGAGGAACCTTAGCCTCAACAGGGCCCTGGAGAAAGCTCTTCACATTCATAGCAAGGGCAAGGTACTGCTCTCTGGCTTGCCTGGGTTGAGTGCCCCAGTCGTCAAAGAGCCTCGCGAAGGCAGTGCTGCACAGACTCCCTTTGCCAGTCGCACGGCCTCCCTGACTGAAAGAGAACTGCAGTGCCAAAAGGCACCGTGCTGACGACTGGCTCCAGGAGGAGACTCGGGACAGCACTCTCACAGAAGCGAAAGCTAGGCTGTGGGCCCAGCCTGAGGACCAGCACGTTTTCCACACTTAACACAGCTAAGGCATGAGCCAGACGACAGCCTTGGTCCCTGAGGCCTACCTAAGGTACTGCCATACTTACCCAGTAGATCCCACGCAGAGGTCCCTGTGCCCAAAAGGGCCTCCATGGAAGGGCCCTGTTCCTCCCGTGTGTTTCCTTGAGGTAATCGGAAACCACTGAGGATAAGTACGTGAGCTCAGCTTTGAAACTGGGCGACCCTGGGCAAACCTTATTCCCCTCCGTGGTAGACGAGACAGTTGCGGGTCCTAAGCTGCCTGAAGCACACTCCTCGCGCCCACCTTCTCTTTGCTGCCGGAAGGCCTCACATAAGAGGTCTGAGTTTACTCGTGACGGAAGCCGTCTGAGTGTACTCGTGTGAGGCCTGCTGCTCTCAGGTCCTTGCTGGGAGCTTCAGCAAGAGCACTCTGGAGCTCGCCGACAAAAGAATTGTGAGCCCCCCCGGCCTCAAGTAAAAGTCCAGATTTCCCCCGTCAGTAACACCTCGGAGTGCCATAGGAGCGAAGAAGCATGCGTTAACGGGATGCTTCAACAGTGCTAGGGATTTCTTTCACGAGACACTGTGCACTCACGTTCGTCGTAACAACTGTCAAAGGGCACTGTATGCCTTCCAACTCCTCTGTTGCGTTTGAGCCACAGGAAGTAAAGGCATTCGTTTGATTAAGCTCCGTGAACGGGCAACGATGATGGCGAAGCGCTGCCCTGTTCGCTCGGAAGCTCTCGTCTGTACGGCCTTCCAACGGCCTCAGGGTACGCAGTTGTAAACAGCCTTACATTCCATGCTGGTGTGCCCCCAATTAGGAACTTGGGCTCTTCTGTGAGACACCCACGTGCGTCCCAAATGAAACCGGGGAGCTCCCCCAGGACGTCTGCGTACGGCAGTCGGTTGCCAGCTGTTTACTTCCAGCCGGAGAAAGAAGAAGAGGACAGCTTTCCCAGGGACAACTCTGGACCCTTGGGACCATCCGGAGTCACCAAAGCCTAAACTTTGCACGGCCTGGGGAACGCTCTTCCTCATGGCCAGCAATCCCCACGTCAAAACCTTTCTCAGCAGAGGCAGGCACTCTCTCCCTCGTACTAGATAGCTCGGCAGAGCCTTCCGAGAAACATGCTGCGTCATTCAGCTTGAACGTGGGACGCGGAGGGGAGAGTACGCTTTCTCCCCGTTTGGAGGCGCCTTGCGCTTGGCTTCAAAGCTGCCTGAACAGCACTAGCGGCCCGACGTCTCTGCACGGCAGGATTGTCGTTGTGGGCCGAGGCTGCGTGTTCTCTCAAAACGAAAACCGTGCTGGCGATCCCTTTCTAGGAACTCCTCCCACGGCACCACATGTTCAGCTCCGGCCGAACGAAAGGTGACCTCAGGCCTCAAGGTAAGTTCCAGTGTTTCACGTCGGGGACGTTGGGTGTGCAGTGGTTTCCATGAGGCCATACTCCACCACGGAGCGCCTTCACTCTGCGACGCTCCTGGGGGCACACAGGATAGGAGCGCGTTCGCCAAGTTCGCAGGATGACTTCTCTCCGTGCCGGAACGGCGGCTCCTGGCTTCTGAGGAACCTTAGCCTCAACAGGGCCCTGGAGAAAGCTCTTCACATTCATAGCAAGGGCAAGGTACTGCTCTCTGGCTTGCCTGGGTTGAGTGCCCCAGTCGTCAAAGAGCCTCGCGAAGGCAGTGCTGCACAGACTCCCTTTGCCAGTCGCACGGCCTCCCTGACTGAAAGAGAACTGCAGTGCCAAAAGGCACCGTGCTGACGACTGGCTCCAGGAGGAGACTCGGGACAGCACTCTCACAGAAGCGAAAGCTAGGCTGTGGGCCCAGCCTGAGGACCAGCACGTTTTCCACACTTAACACAGCTAAGGCATGAGCCAGACGACAGCCTTGGTCCCTGAGGCCTACCTAAGGTACTGCCATACTTACCCAGTAGATCCCACGCAGAGGTCCCTGTGCCCAAAAGGGCCTCCATGGAAGGGCCCTGTTCCTCCCGTGTGTTTCCTTGAGGTAATCGGAAACCACTGAGGATAACTACGTGAGCTCAGCTTTGAAACTGGGCGACCCTGGGCAAACCTTATTCCCCTCCGTGGTAGACGAGACAGTTGCGGGTCCTAAGCTGCCTGAAGCACGCTCCTCGCGCCCACCTTCTCTTTGCTGCCGGAAGGCCTCACATAAGACGTCTGAGTTTACTCGTGACGGAAGCCGTCTGAGTGTACTCGTGTGAGGCCTGCTGCTCTCAGGTCCTTGCTGGGAGCTTCAGCAAGAGCACTCTGGAGCTCGCCGACAAAAGAATTGTGAGCCCCCCCGGCCTCAAGTAAAAGTCCAGATTTCCCCCGTCAGTAACACCTCGGAGTGCCATAGGAGCGAAGAAGCATGCGTTAACGGGATGCTTCAACAGTGCTAGGGATTTCTTTCACGAGACACTGTGCACTCACGTTCGTCGTAACAACTGTCAAAGGGCACTGTATGCCTTCCAACTCCTCTGTTGCGTTTGAGCCACAGGAAGTAAAGGCATTCGTTTGATTAAGCTCCGTGAACGGGCAACGATGATGGCGAAGCGCTGCCCTGTTCGCTCGGAAGCTCTCGTCTGTACGGCCTTCCAACGGCCTCAGGGTACGCAGTTGTAAACAGCCTTACATTCCATGCTGGTGTGCCCCCAATTAGGAACTTGGGCTCTTCTGTGAGACACCCACGTGCGTCCCAAATGAAACCGGGGAGCTCCCCCAGGACGTCTGCGTACGGCAGTCGCTTGCCAGCTGTTTACTTCCAGCCGGAGAAAGAAGAAGAGGACAGCTTTCCCAGGGACAACTCTGGACCCTTGGGACCATCCGGAGTCACCAAAGCCTAAACTTTGCACGGCCTGGGGAACGCTCTTCCTCATGGCCAGCAATCCCCACGTCAAAACCTTTCTCAGCAGAGGCAGGCACTCTCTCCCTCGTACTAGATAGCTCGGCAGAGCCTTCCGAGAAACATGCTGCGTCATTCAGCTTGAACGTGGGACGCGGAGGGGAGAGTACGCTTTCTCCCCGTTTGGAGGCGCCTTGCGCTTGGCTTCAAAGCTGCCTGAACAGCACTAGCGGCCCGACGTCTCTGCACGGCAGGATTGTCGTTGTGGGCCGAGGCTGCGTGTTCTCTCAAAACGAAAACCGTGCTGGCGATCCCTTTCTAGGAACTCCTCCCACGGCACCACATGTTCAGCTCCGGCCGAACGAAAGGTGACCTCAGGCCTCAAGGTAAGTTCCAGTGTTTCACGTCGGGGACGTTGGGTGTGCAGTGGTTTCCATGAGGCCATACTCCACCACGGAGCGCCTTCACTCTGCGACGCTCCTGGGGGCACACAGGATAGGAGCGCGTTCGCCAAGTTCGCAGGATGACTTCTCTCCGTGCCGGAACGGCGGCTCCTGGCTTCTGAGGAACCTTAGCCTCAACAGGGCCCTGGAGAAAGCTCTTCACATTCATAGCAAGGGCAAGGTACTGCTCTCTGGCTTGCCTGGGTTGAGTGCCCCAGTCGTCAAAGAGCCTCGCGAAGGCAGTGCTGCACAGACTCCCTTTGCCAGTCGCACGGCCTCCCTGACTGAAAGAGAACTGCAGTGCCAAAAGGCACCGTGCTGACGACTGGCTCCAGGAGGAGACTCGGGACAGCACTCTCACAGAAGCGAAAGCTAGGCTGTGGGCCCAGCCTGAGGACCAGCACGTTTTCCACACTTAACACAGCTAAGGCATGAGCCAGACGACAGCCTTGGTCCCTGAGGCCTACCTAAGGTACTGCCATACTTACCCAGTAGATCCCACGCAGAGGTCCCTGTGCCCAAAAGGGCCTCCATGGAAGGGCCCTGTTCCTCCCGTGTGTTTCCTTGAGGTAATCGGAAACCACTGAGGATAACTACGTGAGCTCAGCTTTGAAACTGGGCGACCCTGGGCAAACCTTATTCCCCTCCGTGGTAGACGAGACAGTTGCGGGTCCTAAGCTGCCTGAAGCACACTCCTCGCGCCCACCTTCTCTTTGCTGCCGGAAGGCCTCACATAAGACGTCTGAGTTTACTCGTGACGGAAGCCGTCTGAGTGTACTCGTGTGAGGCCTGCTGCTCTCAGGTCCTTGCTGGGAGCTTCAGCAAGAGCACTCTGGAGCTCGCCGACAAAAGAATTGTGAGCCCCCCCGGCCTCAAGTAAAAGTCCAGATTTCCCCCGTCAGTAACACCTCGGAGTGCCATAGGAGCGAAGAAGCATGCGTTAACGGGATGCTTCAACAGTGCTAGGGATTTCTTTCACGAGACACTGTGCACTCACGTTCGTCGTAACAACTGTCAAAGGGCACTGTATGCCTTCCAACTCCTCTGTTGCGTTTGAGCCACAGGAAGTAAAGGCATTCGTTTGATTAAGCTCCGTGAACGGGCAACGATGATGGCGAAGCGCTGCCCTGTTCGCTCGGAAGCTCTCGTCTGTACGGCCTTCCAACGGCCTCAGGGTACGCAGTTGTAAACAGCCTTACATTCCATGCTGGTGTGCCCCCAATTAGGAACTTGGGCTCTTCTGTGAGACACCCACGTGCGTCCCAAATGAAACCGGGGAGCTCCCCCAGGACGTCTGCGTACGGCAGTCGGTTGCCAGCTGTTTACTTCCAGCCGGAGAAAGAAGAAGAGGACAGCTTTCCCAGGGACAACTCTGGACCCTTGGGACCATCCAGAGTCACCAAAGCCTAAACTTTGCACGGCCTGGGGAACGCTCTTCCTCATGGCCAGCAATCCCCACGTCAAAACCTTTCTCAGCAGAGGCAGGCACTCTCTCCCTCGTACTAGATAGCTCGGCAGAGCCTTCCGAGAAACATGCTGCGTCATTCAGCTTGAACGTGGGACGCGGAGGGGAGAGTACGCTTTCTCCCCGTTTGGAGGCGCCTTGCGCTTGGCTTCAAAGCTGCCTGAACAGCACTAGCGGCCCGACGTCTCTGCACGGCAGGATTGTCGTTGTGGGCCGAGGCTGCGTGTTCTCTCCAAACGAAAACCGTGCTGGCGATCCCTTTCTAGGAACTCCTCCCACGGCACCACATGTTCAGCTCCGGCCGAACGAAAGGTGACCTCAGGCCTCAAGGTAAGTTCCAGTGTTTCACGTCGGGGACGTTGGGTGTGCAGTGGTTTCCATGAGGCCATACTCCACCACGGAGCGCCTTCACTCTGCGACGCTCCTGGGGGCACACAGGATAGGAGCGCGTTCGCCAAGTTCGCAGGATGACTTCTCTCCGTGCCGGAACGGCGGCTCCTGGCTTCTGAGGAACCTTAGCCTCAACAGGGCCCTGGAGAAAGCTCTTCACATTCATAGCAAGGGCAAGGTACTGCTCTCTGGCTTGCCTGGGTTGAGTGCCCCAGTCGTCAAAGAGCCTCGCGAAGGCAGTGCTGCACAGACTCCCTTTGCCAGTCGCACGGCCTCCCTGACTGAAAGAGAACTGCAGTGCCAAAAGGCACCGTGCTGACGACTGGCTCCAGGAGGAGACTCGGGACAGCACTCTCACAGAAGCGAAAGCTAGGCTGTGGGCCCAGCCTGAGGACCAGCACGTTTTCCACACTTAACACAGCTAAGGCATGAGCCAGACGACAGCCTTGGTCCCTGAGGCCTACCTAAGGTACTGCCATACTTACCCAGTAGATCCCACGCAGAGGTCCCTGTGCCCAAAAGGGCCTCCATGGAAGGGCCCTGTTCCTCCCGTGTGTTTCCTTGAGGTAATCGGAAACCACTGAGGATAAGTACGTGAGCTCAGCTTTGAAACTGGGCGACCCTGGGCAAACCTTATTCCCCTCCGTGGTAGACGAGACAGTTGCGGGTCCTAAGCTGCCTGAAGCACACTCCTCGCGCCCACCTTCTCTTTGCTGCCGGAAGGCCTCACCTAAGACGTCTGAGTTTACTCGTGACGGAAGCCGTCTGAGTGTACTCGTGTGAGGCCTGCTGCTCTCAGGTCCTTGCTGGGAGCTTCAGCAAGAGCACTCTGGAGCTCGCCGACAAAAGAATTGTGAGCCCCCCCGGCCTCAAGTAAAAGTCCAGATTTCCCCCGTCAGTAACACCTCGGAGTGCCATAGGAGCGAAGAAGCATGCGTTAACGGGATGCTTCAACAGTGCTAGGGATTTCTTTCACGAGACACTGTGCACTCACGTTCGTCGTAACAACTGTCAAAGGGCACTGTATGCCTTCCAACTCCTCTGTTGCGTTTGAGCCACAGGAAGTAAAGGCATTCGTTTGATTAAGCTCCGTGAACGGGCAACGATGATGGCGAAGCGCTGCCCTGTTCGCTCGGAAGCTCTCGTCTGTACGGCCTTCCAACGGCCTCAGGGTACGCAGTTGTAAACAGCCTTACATTCCATGCTGGTGTGCCCCCAATTAGGAACTTGGGCTCTTCTGTGAGACACCCACGTGCGTCCCAAATGAAACCGGGGAGCTCCCCCAGGACGTCTGCGTACGGCAGTCGCTTGCCAGCTGTTTACTTCCAGCCGGAGAAAGAAGAAGAGGACAGCTTTCCCAGGGACAACTCTGGACCCTTGGGACCATCCGGAGTCACCAAAGCCTAAACTTTGCACGGCCTGGGGAACGCTCTTCCTCATGGCCAGCAATCCCCACGTCAAAACCTTTCTCAGCAGAGGCAGGCACTCTCTCCCTCGTACTAGATAGCTCGGCAGAGCCTTCCGAGAAACATGCTGCGTCATTCAGCTTGAACGTGGGACGCGGAGGGGAGAGTACGCTTTCTCCCCGTTTGGAGGCGCCTTGCGCTTGGCTTCAAAGCTGCCTGAACAGCACTAGCGGCCCGACGTCTCTGCACGGCAGGATTGTCGTTGTGGGCCGAGGCTGCGTGTTCTCTCAAAACGAAAACCGTGCTGGCGATCCCTTTCTAGGAACTCCTCCCACGGCACCACATGTTCAGCTCCGGCCGAACGAAAGGTGACCTCAGGCCTCAAGGTAAGTTCCAGTGTTTCACGTCGGGGACGTTGGGTGTGCAGTGGTTTCCATGAGGCCATACTCCACCACGGAGCGCCTTCACTCTGCGACGCTCCTGGGGGCACACAGGATAGGAGCGCGTTCGCCAAGTTCGCAGGATGACTTCTCTCCGTGCCGGAACGGCGGCTCCTGGCTTCTGAGGAACCTTAGCCTCAACAGGGCCCTGGAGAAAGCTCTTCACATTCATAGCAAGGGCAACGTACTGCTCTCTGGCTTGCCTGGGTTGAGTGCCCCAGTCGTCAAAGAGCCTCGCGAAGGCAGTGCTGCACAGACTCCCTTTGCCAGTCGCACGGCCTCCCTGACTGAAAGAGAACTGCAGTGCCAAAAGGCACCGTGCTGACGACTGGCTCCAGGAGGAGACTCGGGACAGCACTCTCACAGAAGCGAAAGCTAGGCTGTGGGCCCAGCCTGAGGACCAGCACGTTTTCCACACTTAACACAGCTAAGGCATGAGCCAGACGACAGCCTTGGTCCCTGAGGCCTACCTAAGGTACTGCCATACTTACCCAGTAGATCCCACGCAGAGGTCCCTGTGCCCAAAAGGGCCTCCATGGAAGGGCCCTGTTCCTCCCGTGTGTTTCCTTGAGGTAATCGGAAACCACTGAGGATAACTACGTGAGCTCAGCTTTGAAACTGGGCGACCCTGGGCAAACATTATTCCCCTCCGTGGTAGACGAGACAGTTGCGGGTCCTAAGCTGCCTGAAGCACACTCCTCGCGCCCACCTTCTCTTTGCTGCCGGAAGGCCTCACATAAGAGGTCTGAGTTTACTCGTGACGGAAGCTGTCTGAGTGTACTCGTGTGAGGCCTGCTGCTCTCAGGTCCTTGCTGGGAGCTTCAGCAAGAGCACTCTGGAGCTCGCCGACAAAAGAATTGTGAGCCCCCCGGGCCTCAAGTAAAAGTCCAGATTTCCCCCGTCAGTAACACCTCGGAGTGCCATAGGAGCGAAGAAGCATGCGTTAACGGGATGCTTCAACAGTGCTAGGGATTTCTTTCACGAGACACTGTGCACTCACGTTCGTCGTAACAACTGTCAAAGGGCACTGTATGCCTTCCAACTCCTCTGTTGCGTTTGAGCCACAGGAAGTAAAGGCATTCGTTTGATTAAGCTCCGTGAACGGGCAACGATGATGGCGAAGCGCTGCCCTGTTCGCTCGGAAGCTCTCGTCTGTACGGCCTTCCAACGGCCTCAGGGTACGCAGTTGTAAACAGCCTTACATTCCATGCTGGTGTGCCCCCAATTAGGAACTTGGGCTCTTCTGTGAGACACCCACGTGCGTCCCAAATGAAACCGGGGAGCTCCCCCAGGACGTCTGCGTACGGCAGTCGCTTGCCAGCTGTTTACTTCCAGCCGGAGAAAGAAGAAGAGGACAGCTTTCCCAGGGACAACTCTGGACCCTTGGGACCATCCGGAGTCACCAAAGCCTAAACTTTGCACGGCCTGGGGAACGCTCTTCCTCATGGCCAGCAATCCCCACGTCAAAACCTTTCTCAGCAGAGGCAGGCACTCTCTCCCTCGTACTAGATAGCTCGGCAGAGCCTTCCGAGAAACATGCTGCGTCATTCAGCTTGAACGTGGGACGCGGAGGGGAGAGTACGCTTTCTCCCCGTTTGGAGGCGCCTTGCGCTTGGCTTCAAAGCTGCCTGAACAGCACTAGCGGCCCGACGTCTCTGCACGGCAGGATTGTCGTTGTGGGCCGAGGCTGCGTGTTCTCTCAAAACGAAAACCGTGCTGGCGATCCCTTTCTAGGAACTCCTCCCACGGCACCACATGTTCAGCTCCGGCCGAACGAAAGGTGACCTCAGGCCTCAAGGTAAGTTCCAGTGTTTCACGTCGGGGACGTTGGGTGTGCAGTGGTTTCCATGAGGCCATACTCCACCACGGAGCGCCTTCACTCTGCGACGCTCCTGGGGGCACACAGGATAGGAGCGCGTTCGCCAAGTTCGCAGGATGACTTCTCTCCGTGCCGGAACGGCGGCTCCTGGCTTCTGAGGAACCTTAGCCTCAACAGGGCCCTGGAGAAAGCTCTTCACATTCATAGCAAGGGCAACGTACTGCTCTCTGGCTTGCCTGGGTTGAGTGCCCCAGTCGTCAAAGAGCCTCGCGAAGGCAGTGCTGCACAGACTCCCTTTGCCAGTCGCACGGCCTCCCTGACTGAAAGAGAACTGCAGTGCCAAAAGGCACCGTGCTGACGACTGGCTCCAGGAGGAGACTCGGGACAGCACTCTCACAGAAGCGAAAGCTAGGCTGTGGGCCCAGCCTGAGGACCAGCACGTTTTCCACACTTAACACAGCTAAGGCATGAGCCAGACGACAGCCTTGGTCCCTGAGGCCTACCTAAGGTACTGCCATACTTACCCAGTAGATCCCACGCAGAGGTCCCTGTGCCCAAAAGGGCCTCCATGGAAGGGCCCTGTTCCTCCCGTGTGTTTCCTTGAGGTAATCGGAAACCACTGAGGATAAGTACGTGAGCTCAGCTTTGAAACTGGGCGACCCTGGGCAAACCTTATTCCCCTCCGTGGTAGACGAGACAGTTGCGGGTCCTAAGCTGCCTGAAGCACACTCCTCGCGCCCACCTTCTCTTTGCTGCCGGAAGGCCTCACATAAGACGTCTGAGTTTACTCGTGACGGAAGCCGTCTGAGTGTACTCGTGTGAGGCCTGCTGCTCTCAGGTCCTTGCTGGGAGCTTCAGCAAGAGCACTCTGGAGCTCGCCGACAAAAGAATTGTGAGCCCCCCCGGCCTCAAGTAAAAGTCCAGATTTCCCCCGTCAGTAACACCTCGGAGTGCCATAGGAGCGAAGAAGCATGCGTTAACGGGATGCTTCAACAGTGCTAGGGATTTCTTTCACGAGACACTGTGCACTCACGTTCGTCGTAACAACTGTCAAAGGGCACTGTATGCCTTCCAACTCCTCTGTTGCGTTTGAGCCACAGGAAGTAAAGGCATTCGTTTGATTAAGCTCCGTGAACGGGCAACGATGATGGCGAAGCGCTGCCCTGTTCGCTCGGAAGCTCTCGTCTGTACGGCCTTCCAACGGCCTCAGGGTACGCAGTTGTAAACAGCCTTACATTCCATGCTGGTGTGCCCCCAATTAGGAACTTGGGCTCTTCTGTGAGACACCCACGTGCGTCCCAAATGAAACCGGGGAGCTCCCCCAGGACGTCTGCGTACGGCAGTCGCTTGCCAGCTGTTTACTTCCAGCCGGAGAAAGAAGAAGAGGACAGCTTTCCCAGGGACAACTCTGGACCCTTGGGACCATCCGGAGTCACCAAAGCCTAAACTTTGCACGGCCTGGGGAACGCTCTTCCTCATGGCCAGCAATCCCCACGTCAAAACCTTTCTCAGCAGAGGCAGGCACTCTCTCCCTCGTACTAGATAGCTCGGCAGAGCCTTCCGAGAAACATGCTGCGTCATTCAGCTTGAACGTGGGACGCGGATGGGAGAGTACGCTTTCTCCCCGTTTGGAGGCGCCTTGCGCTTGGCTTCAAAGCTGCCTGAACAGCACTAGCGGCCCGACGTCTCTGCACGGCAGGATTGTCGTTGTGGGCCGAGGCTGCGTGTTCTCTCAAAACGAAAACCGTGCTGGCGATCCCTTTCTAGGAACTCCTCCCACGGCACCACATGTTCAGCTCCGGCCGAACGAAAGGTGACCTCAGGCCTCAAGGTAAGTTCCAGTGTTTCACGTCGGGGACGTTGGGTGTGCAGTGGTTTC
Organism: Pseudorca crassidens; assembly: GCF_039906515.1. Classification (NCBI taxonomy): domain Eukaryota; kingdom Metazoa; phylum Chordata; class Mammalia; order Artiodactyla; family Delphinidae; genus Pseudorca; species Pseudorca crassidens. Next base: position 79,443 of record NW_027136174.1, on the reverse strand, counting down.
CATGAGGCCATACTCCACCACGGAGCGCCTTCACTCTGCGACGCTCCTGGGGGCACACAGGATAGGAGCGCGTTCGCCAAGTTCGCAGGATGACTTCTCTCCGTGCCGGAACGGCGGCTCCTGGCTTCTGAGGAACCTTAGCCTCAACAGGGCCCTGGAGAAAGCTCTTCACATTCATAGCAAGGGCAAGGTACTGCTCTCTGGCTTGCCTGGGTTGAGTGCCCCAGTCGTCAAAGAGCCTCGCGAAGGCAGTGCTGCACAGACTCCCTTTGCCAGTCGCACGGCCTCCCTGACTGAAAGAGAACTGCAGTGCCAAAAGGCACCGTGCTGACGACTGGCTCCAGGAGGAGACTCGGGACAGCACTCTCACAGAAGCGAAAGCTAGGCTGTGGGCCCAGCCTGAGGACCAGCACGTTTTCCACACTTAACACAGCTAAGGCATGAGCCAGACGACAGCCTTGGTCCCTGAGGCCTACCTAAGGTACTGCCATACTTACCCAGTAGATCCCACGCAGAGGTCCCTGTGCCCAAAAGGGCCTCCATGGAAGGGCCCTGTTCCTCCCGTGTGTTTCCTTGAGGTAATCGGAAACCACTGAGGATAACTACGTGAGCTCAGCTTTGAAACTGGGCGACCCTGGGCAAACCTTATTCCCCTCCGTGGTAGACGAGACAGTTGCGGGTCCTAAGCTGCCTGAAGCACGCTCCTCGCGCCCACCTTCTCTTTGCTGCCGGAAGGCCTCACATAAGACGTCTGAGTTTACTCGTGACGGAAGCCGTCTGAGTGTACTCGTGTGAGGCCTGCTGCTCTCAGGTCCTTGCTGGGAGCTTCAGCAAGAGCACTCTGGAGCTCGCCGACAAAAGAATTGTGAGCCCCCCCGGCCTCAAGTAAAAGTCCAGATTTCCCCCGTCAGTAACACCTCGGAGTGCCATAGGAGTGAAGAAGCATGCGTTAACGGGATGCTTCAACAGTGCTAGGGATTTCTTTCACGAGACACTGTGCACTCACGTTCGTCGTAACAACTGTCAAAGGGCACTGTATGCCTTCCAACTCCTCTGTTGCGTTTGAGCCACAGGAAGTAAAGGCATTCGTTTGATTAAGCTCCGTGAACGGGCAACGATGATGGCGAAGCGCTGCCCTGTTCGCTCGGAAGCTCTCGTCTGTACGGCCTTCCAACGGCCTCAGGGTACGCAGTTGTAAACAGCCTTACATTCCATGCTGGTGTGCCCCCAATTAGGAACTTGGGCTCTTCTGTGAGACACCCACGTGCGTCCCAAATGAAACCGGGGAGCTCCCCCAGGACGTCTGCGTACGGCAGTCGCTTGCCAGCTGTTTACTTCCAGCCGGAGAAAGAAGAAGAGGACAGCTTTCCCAGGGACAACTCTGGACCCTTGGGACCATCCGGAGTCACCAAAGCCTAAACTTTGCACGGCCTGGGGAACGCTCTTCCTCATGGCCAGCAATCCCCACGTCAAAACCTTTCTCAGCAGAGGCAGGCACTCTCTCCCTCGTACTAGATAGCTCGGCAGAGCCTTCCGAGAAACATGCTGCGTCATTCAGCTTGAACGTGGGACGCGGAGGGGAGAGTACGCTTTCTCCCCGTTTGGAGGCGCCTTGCGCTTGGCTTCAAAGCTGCCTGAACAGCACTAGCGGCCCGACGTCTCTGCACGGCAGGATTGTCGTTGTGGGCCGAGGCTGCGTGTTCTCTCAAAACGAAAACCGTGCTGGCGATCCCTTTCTAGGAACTCCTCCCACGGCACCACATGTTCAGCTCCGGCCGAACGAAAGGTGACCTCAGGCCTCAAGGTAAGTTCCAGTGTTTCACGTCGGGGACGTTGGGTGTGCAGTGGTTTCCATGAGGCCATACTCCACCACGGAGCGCCTTCACTCTGCGACGCTCCTGGGGGCACACAGGATAGGAGCGCGTTCGCCAAGTTCGCAGGATGACTTCTCTCCGTGCCGGAACGGCGGCTCCTGGCTTCTGAGGAACCTTAGCCTCAACAGGGCCCTGGAGAAAGCTCTTCACATTCATAGCAAGGGCAACGTACTGCTCTCTGGCTTGCCTGGGTTGAGTGCCCCAGTCGTCAAAGAGCCTCGCGAAGGCAGTGCTGCACAGACTCCCTTTGCCAGTCGCACGGCCTCCCTGACTGAAAGAGAACTGCAGTGCCAAAAGGCACCGTGCTGACGACTGGCTCCAGGAGGAGACTCGGGACAGCACTCTCACAGAAGCGAAAGCTAGGCTGTGGGCCCAGCCTGAGGACCAGCATGTTTTCCACACTTAACACAGCTAAGGCATGAGCCAGACGACAGCCTTGGTCCCTGAGGCCTACCTAAGGTACTGCCATACTTACCCAGTAGATCCCACGCAGAGGTCCCTGTGCCCAAAAGGGCCTCCATGGAAGGGCCCTGTTCCTCCCGTGTGTTTCCTTGAGGTAATCGGAAACCACTGAGGATAACTACGTGAGCTCAGCTTTGAAACTGGGCGACCCTGGGCAAACCTTATTCCCCTCCGTGGTAGACGAGACAGTTGCGGGTCCTAAGCTGCCTGAAGCACACTCCTCGCGCCCACCTTCTCTTTGCTGCCGGAAGGCCTCACATAAGACGTCTGAGTTTACTCGTGACGGAAGCCGTCTGAGTGTACTCGTGTGAGGCCTGCTGCTCTCAGGTCCTTGCTGGGAGCTTCAGCAAGAGCACTCTGGAGCTCGCCGACAAAAGAATTGTGAGCCCCCCCGGCCTCAAGTAAAAGTCCAGATTTCCCCCGTCAGTAACACCTCGGAGTGCCATAGGAGCGAAGAAGCATGCGTTAACGGGATGCTTCAACAGTGCTAGGGATTTCTTTCACGAGACACTGTGCACTCACGTTCGTCGTAACAACTGTCAAAGGGCACTGTATGCCTTCCAACTCCTCTGTTGCGTTTGAGCCACAGGAAGTAAAGGCATTCGTTTGATTAAGCTCCGTGAACGGGCAACGATGATGGCGAAGCGCTGCCCTGTTCGCTCGGAAGCTCTCGTCTGTACGGCCTTCCAACGGCCTCAGGGTACGCAGTTGTAAACAGCCTTACATTCCATGCTGGTGTGCCCCCAATTAGGAACTTGGGCTCTTCTGTGAGACACCCACGTGCGTCCCAAATGAAACCGGGGAGCTCCCCCAGGACGTCTGCGTACGGCAGTCGGTTGCCAGCTGTTTACTTCCAGCCGGAGAAAGAAGAAGAGGACAGCTTTCCCAGGGACAACTCTGGACCCTTGGGACCATCCGGAGTCACCAAAGCCTAAACTTTGCACGGCCTGGGGAACGCTCTTCCTCATGGCCAGCAATCCCCACGTCAAAACCTTTCTCAGCAGAGGCAGGCACTCTCTCCCTCGTACTAGATAGCTCGGCAGAGCCTTCCGAGAAACATGCTGCGTCATTCAGCTTGAACGTGGGACGCGGAGGGGAGAGTACGCTTTCTCCCCGTTTGGAGGCGCCTTGCGCTTGGCTTCAAAGCTGCCTGAACAGCACTAGCGGCCCGACGTCTCTGCACGGCAGGATTGTCGTTGTGGGCCGAGGCTGCGTGTTCTCTCAAAACGAAAACCGTGCTGGCGATCCCTTTCTAGGAACTCCTCCCACGGCACCACATGTTCAGCTCCGGCCGAACGAAAGGTGACCTCAGGCCTCAAGGTAAGTTCCAGTGTTTCACGTCGGGGACGTTGGGTGTGCAGTGGTTTCCATGAGGCCATACTCCACCACGGAGCGCCTTCACTCTGCGACGCTCCTGGGGGCACACAGGATAGGAGCGCGTTCGCCAAGTTCGCAGGATGACTTCTCTCCGTGCCGGAACGGCGGCTCCTGGCTTCTGAGGAACCTTAGCCTCAACAGGGCCCTGGAGAAAGCTCTTCACATTCATAGCAAGGGCAAGGTACTGCTCTCTGGCTTGCCTGGGTTGAGTGCCCCAGTCGTCAAAGAGCCTCGCGAAGGCAGTGCTGCACAGACTCCCTTTGCCAGTCGCACGGCCTCCCTGACTGAAAGAGAACTGCAGTGCCAAAAGGCACCGTGCTGACGACTGGCTCCAGGAGGAGACTCGGGACAGCACTCTCACAGAAGCGAAAGCTAGGCTGTGGGCCCAGCCTGAGGACCAGCACGTTTTCCACACTTAACACAGCTAAGGCATGAGCCAGACGACAGCCTTGGTCCCTGAGGCCTACCTAAGGTACTGCCATACTTACCCAGTAGATCCCACGCAGAGGTCCCTGTGCCCAAAAGGGCCTCCATGGAAGGGCCCTGTTCCTCCCGTGTGTTTCCTTGAGGTAATCGGAAACCACTGAGGATAACTACGTGAGCTCAGCTTTGAAACTGGGCGACCCTGGGCAAACCTTATTCCCCTCCGTGGTAGACGAGACAGTTGCGGGTCCTAAGCTGCCTGAAGCACACTCCTCGCGCCCACCTTCTCTTTGCTGCCGGAAGGCCTCACATAAGACGTCTGAGTTTACTCGTGACGGAAGCCGTCTGAGTGTACTCGTGTGAGGCCTGCTGCTCTCAGGTCCTTGCTGGGAGCTTCAGCAAGAGCACTCTGGAGCTCGCCGACAAAAGAATTGTGAGCCCCCCCGGCCTCAAGTAAAAGTCCAGATTTCCCCCGTCAGTAACACCTCGGAGTGCCATAGGAGCGAAGAAGCATGCGTTAACGGGATGCTTCAACAGTGCTAGGGATTTCTTTCACGAGACACTGTGCACTCACGTTCGTCGTAACAACTGTCAAAGGGCACTGTATGCCTTCCAACTCCTCTGTTGCGTTTGAGCCACAGGAAGTAAAGGCATTCGTTTGATTAAGCTCCGTGAACGGGCAACGATGATGGCGAAGCGCTGCCCTGTTCGCTCGGAAGCTCTCGTCTGTACGGCCTTCCAACGGCCTCAGGGTACGCAGTTGTAAACAGCCTTACATTCCATGCTGGTGTGCCCCCAATTAGGAACTTGGGCTCTTCTGTGAGACACCCACGTGCGTCCCAAATGAAACCGGGGAGCTCCCCCAGGACGTCTGCGTACGGCAGTCGGTTGCCAGCTGTTTACTTCCAGCCGGAGAAAGAAGAAGAGGACAGCTTTCCCAGGGACAACTCTGGACCCTTGGGACCATCCGGAGTCACCAAAGCCTAAACTTTGCACGGCCTGGGGAACGCTCTTCCTCATGGCCAGCAATCCCCACGTCAAAACCTTTCTCAGCAGAGGCAGGCACTCTCTCCCTCGTACTAGATAGCTCGGCAGAGCCTTCCGAGAAACATGCTGCGTCATTCAGCTTGAACGTGGGACGCGGAGGGGAGAGTACGCTTTCTCCCCGTTTGGAGGCGCCTTGCGCTTGGCTTCAAAGCTGCCTGAACAGCACTAGCGGCCCGACGTCTCTGCACGGCAGGATTGTCGTTGTGGGCCGAGGCTGCGTGTTCTCTCAAAACGAAAACCGTGCTGGCGATCCCTTTCTAGGAACTCCTCCCACGGCACCACATGTTCAGCTCCGGCCGAACGAAAGGTGACCTCAGGCCTCAAGGTAAGTTCCAGTGTTTCACGTCGGGGACGTTGGGTGTGCAGTGGTTTCCATGAGGCCATACTCCACCACGGAGCGCCTTCACTCTGCGACGCTCCTGGGGGCACACAGGATAGGAGCGCGTTCGCCAAGTTCGCAGGATGACTTCTCTCCGTGCCGGAACGGCGGCTCCTGGCTTCTGAGGAACCTTAGCCTCAACAGGGCCCTGGAGAAAGCTCTTCACATTCATAGCAAGGGCAACGTACTGCTCTCTGGCTTGCCTGGGTTGAGTGCCCCAGTCGTCAAAGAGCCTCGCGAAGGCAGTGCTGCACAGACTCCCTTTGCCAGTCGCACGGCCTCCCTGACTGAAAGAGAACTGCAGTGCCAAAAGGCACCGTGCTGACGACTGGCTCCAGGAGGAGACTCGGGACAGCACTCTCACAGAAGCGAAAGCTAGGCTGTGGGCCCAGCCTGAGGACCAGCACGTTTTCCACACTTAACACAGCTAAGGCATGAGCCAGACGACAGCCTTGGTCCCTGAGGCCTACCTAAGGTACTGCCATACTTACCCAGTAGATCCCACGCAGAGGTCCCTGTGCCCAAAAGGGCCTCCATGGAAGGGCCCTGTTCCTCCCGTGTGTTTCCTTGAGGTAATCGGAAACCACTGAGGATAACTACGTGAGCTCAGCTTTGAAACTGGGCGACCCTGGGCAAACCTTATTCCCCTCCGTGGTAGACGAGACAGTTGCGGGTCCTAAGCTGCCTGAAGCACACTCCTCGCGCCCACCTTCTCTTTGCTGCCGGAAGGCCTCACATAAGACGTCTGAGTTTACTCGTGACGGAAGCCGTCTGAGTGTACTCGTGTGAGGCCTGCTGCTCTCAGGTCCTTGCTGGGAGCTTCAGCAAGAGCACTCTGGAGCTCGCCGACAAAAGAATTGTGAGCCCCCCCGGCCTCAAGTAAAAGTCCAGATTTCCCCCGTCAGTAACACCTCGGAGTGCCATAGGAGCGAAGAAGCATGCGTTAACGGGATGCTTCAACAGTGCTAGGGATTTCTTTCACGAGACACTGTGCACTCACGTTCGTCGTAACAACTGTCAAAGGGCACTGTATGCCTTCCAACTCCTCTGTTGCGTTTGAGCCACAGGAAGTAAAGGCATTCGTTTGATTAAGCTCCGTGAACGGGCAACGATGATGGCGAAGCGCTGCCCTGTTCGCTCGGAAGCTCTCGTCTGTACGGCCTTCCAACGGCCTCAGGGTACGCAGTTGTAAACAGCCTTACATTCCATGCTGGTGTGCCCCCAATTAGGAACTTGGGCTCTTCTGTGAGACACCCACGTGCGTCCCAAATGAAACCGGGGAGCTCCCCCAGGACGTCTGCGTACGGCAGTCGGTTGCCAGCTGTTTACTTCCAGCCGGAGAAAGAAGAAGAGGACAGCTTTCCCAGGGACAACTCTGGACCCTTGGGACCATCCGGAGTCACCAAAGCCTAAACTTTGCACGGCCTGGGGAACGCTCTTCCTCATGGCCAGCAATCCCCACGTCAAAACCTTTCTCAGCAGAGGCAGGCACTCTCTCCCTCGTACTAGATAGCTCGGCAGAGCCTTCCGAGAAACATGCTGCGTCATTCAGCTTGAACGTGGGACGCGGAGGGGAGAGTACGCTTTCTCCCCGTTTGGAGGCGCCTTGCGCTTGGCTTCAAAGCTGCCTGAACAGCACTAGCGGCCCGACGTCTCTGCACGGCAGGATTGTCGTTGTGGGCCGAGGCTGCGTGTTCTCTCAAAACGAAAACCGTGCTGGCGATCCCTTTCTAGGAACTCCTCCCACGGCACCACATGTTCAGCTCCGGCCGAACGAAAGGTGACCTCAGGCCTCAAGGTAAGTTCCAGTGTTTCACGTCGGGGACGTTGGGTGTGCAGTGGTTTCCATGAGGCCATACTCCACCACGGAGCGCCTTCACTCTGCGACGCTCCTGGGGGCACACAGGATAGGAGCGCGTTCGCCAAGTTCGCAGGATGACTTCTCTCCGTGCCGGAACGGCGGCTCCTGGCTTCTGAGGAACCTTAGCCTCAACAGGGCCCTGGAGAAAGCTCTTCACATTCATAGCAAGGGCAACGTACTGCTCTCTGGCTTGCCTGGGTTGAGTGCCCCAGTCGTCAAAGAGCCTCGCGAAGGCAGTGCTGCACAGACTCCCTTTGCCAGTCGCACGGCCTCCCTGACTGAAAGAGAACTGCAGTGCCAAAAGGCACCGTGCTGACGACTGGCTCCAGGAGGAGACTCGGGACAGCACTCTCACAGAAGCGAAAGCTAGGCTGTGGGCCCAGCCTGAGGACCAGCACGTTTTCCACACTTAACACAGCTAAGGCATGAGCCAGACGACAGCCTTGGTCCCTGAGGCCTACCTAAGGTACTGCCATACTTACCCAGTAGATCCCACGCAGAGGTCCCTGTGCCCAAAAGGGCCTCCATGGAAGGGCCCTGTTCCTCCCGTGTGTTTCCTTGAGGTAATCGGAAACCACTGAGGATAACTACGTGAGCTCAGCTTTGAAACTGGGCGACCCTGGGCAAACCTTATTCCCCTCCGTGGTAGACGAGACAGTTGCGGGTCCTAAGCTGCCTGAAGCACGCTCCTCGCGCCCACCTTCTCTTTGCTGCCGGAAGGCCTCACATAAGACGTCTGAGTTTACTCGTGACGGAAGCCGTCTGAGTGTACTCGTGTGAGGCCTGCTGCTCTCAGGTCCTTGCTGGGAGCTTCAGCAAGAGCACTCTGGAGCTCGCCGACAAAAGAATTGTGAGCCCCCCCGGCCTCAAGTAAAAGTCCAGATTTCCCCCGTCAGTAACACCTCGGAGTGCCATAGGAGCGAAGAAGCATGCGTTAACGGGATGCTTCAACAGTGCTAGGGATTTCTTTCACGAGACACTGTGCACTCACGTTCGTCGTAACAACTGTCAAAGGGCACTGTATGCCTTCCAACTCCTCTGTTGCGTTTGAGCCACAGGAAGTAAAGGCATTCGTTTGATTAAGCTCCGTGAACGGGCAACGATGATGGCGAAGCGCTGCCCTGTTCGCTCGGAAGCTCTCGTCTGTACGGCCTTCCAACGGCCTCAGGGTACGCAGTTGTAAACAGCCTTACATTCCATGCTGGTGTGCCCCCAATTAGGAACTTGGGCTCTTCTGTGAGACACCCACGTGCGTCCCAAATGAAACCGGGGAGCTCCCCCAGGACGTCTGCGTACGGCAGTCGCTTGCCAGCTGTTTACTTCCAGCCGGAGAAAGAAGAAGAGGACAGCTTTCCCAGGGACAACTCTGGACCCTTGGGACCATCCGGAGTCACCAAAGCCTAAACTTTGCACGGCCTGGGGAACGCTCTTCCTCATGGCCAGCAATCCCCACGTCAAAACCTTTCTCAGCAGAGGCAGGCACTCTCTCCCTCGTACTAGATAGCTCGGCAGAGCCTTCCGAGAAACATGCTGCGTCATTCAGCTTGAACGTGGGACGCGGAGGGGAGAGTACGCTTTCTCCCCGTTTGGAGGCGCCTTGCGCTTGGCTTCAAAGCTGCCTGAACAGCACTAGCGGCCCGACGTCTCTGCACGGCAGGATTGTCGTTGTGGGCCGAGGCTGCGTGTTCTCTCAAAACGAAAACCGTGCTGGCGATCCCTTTCTAGGAACTCCTCCCACGGCACCACATGTTCAGCTCCGGCCGAACGAAAGGTGACCTCAGGCCTCAAGGTAAGTTCCAGTGTTTCACGTCGGGGACGTTGGGTGTGCAGTGGTTTCCATGAGGCCATACTCCACCACGGAGCGCCTTCACTCTGCGACGCTCCTGGGGGCACACAGGATAGGAGCGCGTTCGCCAAGTTCGCAGGATGACTTCTCTCCGTGCCGGAACGGCGGCTCCTGGCTTCTGAGGAACCTTAGCCTCAACAGGGCCCTGGAGAAAGCTCTTCACATTCATAGCAAGGGCAACGTACTGCTCTCTGGCTTGCCTGGGTTGAGTGCCCCAGTCGTCAAAGAGCCTCGCGAAGGCAGTGCTGCACAGACTCCCTTTGCCAGTCGCACGGCCTCCCTGACTGAAAGAGAACTGCAGTGCCAAAAGGCACCGTGCTGACGACTGGCTCCAGGAGGAGACTCGGGACAGCACTCTCACAGAAGCGAAAGCTAGGCTGTGGGCCCAGCCTGAGGACCAGCACGTTTTCCACACTTAACACAGCTAAGGCATGAGCCAGACGACAGCCTTGGTCCCTGAGGCCTACCTAAGGTACTGCCATACTTACCCAGTAGATCCCACGCAGAGGTCCCTGTGCCCAAAAGGGCCTCCATGGAAGGGCCCTGTTCCTCCCGTGTGTTTCCTTGAGGTAATCGGAAACCACTGAGGATAACTACGTGAGCTCAGCTTTGAAACTGGGCGACCCTGGGCAAACCTTATTCCCCTCCGTGGTAGACGAGACAGTTGCGGGTCCTAAGCTGCCTGAAGCACGCTCCTCGCGCCCACCTTCTCTTTGCTGCCGGAAGGCCTCACATAAGACGTCTGAGTTTACTCGTGACGGAAGCCGTCTGAGTGTACTCGTGTGAGGCCTGCTGCTCTCAGGTCCTTGCTGGGAGCTTCAGCAAGAGCACTCTGGAGCTCGCCGACAAAAGAATTGTGAGCCCCCCCGGCCTCAAGTAAAAGTCCAGATTTCCCCCGTCAGTAACACCTCGGAGTGCCATAGGAGCGAAGAAGCATGCGTTAACGGGATGCTTCAACAGTGCTAGGGATTTCTTTCACGAGACACTGTGCACTCACGTTCGTCGTAACAACTGTCAAAGGGCACTGTATGCCTTCCAACTCCTCTGTTGCGTTTGAGCCACAGGAAGTAAAGGCATTCGTTTGATTAAGCTCCGTGAACGGGCAACGATGATGGCGAAGCGCTGCCCTGTTCGCTCGGAAGCTCTCGTCTGTACGGCCTTCCAACGGCCTCAGGGTACGCAGTTGTAAACAGCCTTACATTCCATGCTGGTGTGCCCCCAATTAGGAACTTGGGCTCTTCTGTGAGACACCCACGTGCGTCCCAAATGAAACCGGGGAGCTCCCCCAGGACGTCTGCGTACGGCAGTCGCTTGCCAGCTGTTTACTTCCAGCCGGAGAAAGAAGAAGAGGACAGCTTTCCCAGGGACAACTCTGGACCCTTGGGACCATCCGGAGTCACCAAAGCCTAAACTTTGCACGGCCTGGGGAACGCTCTTCCTCATGGCCAGCAATCCCCACGTCAAAACCTTTCTCAGCAGAGGCAGGCACTCTCTCCCTCGTACTAGATAGCTCGGCAGAGCCTTCCGAGAAACATGCTGCGTCATTCAGCTTGAACGTGGGACGCGGAGGGGAGAGTACGCTTTCTCCCCGTTTGGAGGCGCCTTGCGCTTGGCTTCAAAGCTGCCTGAACAGCACTAGCGGCCCGACGTCTCTGCACGGCAGGATTGTCGTTGTGGGCCGAGGCTGCGTGTTCTCTCAAAACGAAAACCGTGCTGGCGATCCCTTTCTAGGAACTCCTCCCACGGCACCACATGTTCAGCTCCGGCCGAACGAAAGGTGACCTCAGGCCTCAAGGTAAGTTCCAGTGTTTCACGTCGGGGACGTTGGGTGTGCAGTGGTTTCCATGAGGCCATACTCCACCACGGAGCGCCTTCACTCTGCGACGCTCCTGGGGGCACACAGGATAGGAGCGCGTTCGCCAAGTTCGCAGGATGACTTCTCTCCGTGCCGGAACGGCGGCTCCTGGCTTCTGAGGAACCTTAGCCTCAACAGGGCCCTGGAGAAAGCTCTTCACATTCATAGCAAGGGCAACGTACTGCTCTCTGGCTTGCCTGGGTTGAGTGCCCCAGTCGTCAAAGAGCCTCGCGAAGGCAGTGCTGCACAGACTCCCTTTGCCAGTCGCACGGCCTCCCTGACTGAAAGAGAACTGCAGTGCCAAAAGGCACCGTGCTGACGACTGGCTCCAGGAGGAGACTCGGGACAGCACTCTCACAGAAGCGAAAGCTAGGCTGTGGGCCCAGCCTGAGGACCAGCACGTTTTCCACACTTAACACAGCTAAGGCATGAGCCAGACGACAGCCTTGGTCCCTGAGGCCTACCTAAGGTACTGCCATACTTACCCAGTAGATCCCACGCAGAGGTCCCTGTGCCCAAAAGGGCCTCCATGGAAGGGCCCTGTTCCTCCCGTGTGTTTCCTTGAGGTAATCGGAAACCACTGAGGATAACTACGTGAGCTCAGCTTTGAAACTGGGCGACCCTGGGCAAACCTTATTCCCCTCCGTGGTAGACGAGACAGTTGCGGGTCCTAAGCTGCCTGAAGCACACTCCTCGCGCCCACCTTCTCTTTGCTGCCGGAAGGCCTCACATAAGACGTCTGAGTTTACTCGTGACGGAAGCCGTCTGAGTGTACTCGTGTGAGGCCTGCTGCTCTCAGGTCCTTGCTGGGAGCTTCAGCAAGAGCACTCTGGAGCTCGCCGACAAAAGAATTGTGAGCCCCCCCGGCCTCAAGTAAAAGTCCAGATTTCCCCCGTCAGTAACACCTCGGAGTGCCATAGGAGCGAAGAAGCATGCGTTAACGGGATGCTTCAACAGTGCTAGGGATTTCTTTCACGAGACACTGTGCACTCACGTTCGTCGTAACAACTGTCAAAGGGCACTGTATGCCTTCCAACTCCTCTGTTGCGTTTGAGCCACAGGAAGTAAAGGCATTCGTTTGATTAAGCTCCGTGAACGGGCAACGATGATGGCGAAGCGCTGCCCTGTTCGCTCGGAAGCTCTCGTCTGTACGGCCTTCCAACGGCCTCAGGGTACGCAGTTGTAAACAGCCTTACATTCCATGCTGGTGTGCCCCCAATTAGGAACTTGGGCTCTTCTGTGAGACACCCACGTGCGTCCCAAATGAAACCGGGGAGCTCCCCCAGGACGTCTGCGTACGGCAGTCGCTTGCCAGCTGTTTACTTCCAGCCGGAGAAAGAAGAAGAGGACAGCTTTCCCAGGGACAACTCTGGACCCTTGGGACCATCCGGAGTCACCAAAGCCTAAACTTTGCACGGCCTGGGGAACGCTCTTCCTCATGGCCAGCAATCCCCACGTCAAAACCTTTCTCAGCAGAGGCAGGCACTCTCTCCCTCGTACTAGATAGCTCGGCAGAGCCTTCCGAGAAACATGCTGCGTCATTCAGCTTGAACGTGGGACGCGGATGGGAGAGTACGCTTTCTCCCCGTTTGGAGGCGCCTTGCGCTTGGCTTCAAAGCTGCCTGAACAGCACTAGCGGCCCGACGTCTCTGCACGGCAGGATTGTCGTTGTGGGCCGAGGCTGCGTGTTCTCTCAAAACGAAAACCGTGCTGGCGATCCCTTTCTAGGAACTCCTCCCACGGCACCACATGTTCAGCTCCGGCCGAACGAAAGGTGACCTCAGGCCTCAAGGTAAGTTCCAGTGTTTCACGTCGGGGACGTTGGGTGTGCAGTGGTTTCCATGAGGCCATACTCCACCACGGAGCGCCTTCACTCTGCGACGCTCCTGGGGGCACACAGGATAGGAGCGCGTTCGCCAAGTTCGCAGGATGACTTCTCTCCGTGCCGGAACGGCGGCTCCTGGCTTCTGAGGAACCTTAGCCTCAACAGGGCCCTGGAGAAAGCTCTTCACATTCATAGCAAGGGCAAGGTACTGCTCTCTGGCTTGCCTGGGTTGAGTGCCCCAGTCGTCAAAGAGCCTCGCGAAGGCAGTGCTGCACAGACTCCCTTTGCCAGTCGCACGGCCTCCCTGACTGAAAGAGAACTGCAGTGCCAAAAGGCACCGTGCTGACGACTGGCTCCAGGAGGAGACTCGGGACAGCACTCTCACAGAAGCGAAAGCTAGGCTGTGGGCCCAGCCTGAGGACCAGCACGTTTTCCACACTTAACACAGCTAAGGCATGAGCCAGACGACAGCCTTGGTCCCTGAGGCCTACCTAAGGTACTGCCATACTTACCCAGTAGATCCCACGCAGAGGTCCCTGTGCCCAAAAGGGCCTCCATGGAAGGGCCCTGTTCCTCCCGTGTGTTTCCTTGAGGTAATCGGAAACCACTGAGGATAACTACGTGAGCTCAGCTTTGAAACTGGGCGACCCTGGGCAAACCTTATTCCCCTCCGTGGTAGACGAGACAGTTGCGGGTCCTAAGCTGCCTGAAGCACACTCCTCGCGCCCACCTTCTCTTTGCTGCTGGAAGGCCTCACATAAGACGTCTGAGTTTACTCGTGACGGAAGCCGTCTGAGTGTACTCGTGTGAGGCCTGCTGCTCTCAGGTCCTTGCTGGGAGCTTCAGCAAGAGCACTCTGGAGCTCGCCGACAAAAGAATTGTGAGCCCCCCCGGCCTCAAGTAAAAGTCCAGATTTCCCCCGTCAGTAACACCTCGGAGTGCCATAGGAGCGAAGAAGCATGCGTTAACGGGATGCTTCAACAGTGCTAGGGATTTCTTTCACGAGACACTGTGCACTCACGTTCGTCGTAACAACTGTCAAAGGGCACTGTATGCCTTCCAACTCCTCTGTTGCGTTTGAGCCACAGGAAGTAAAGGCATTCGTTTGATTAAGCTCCGTGAACGGGCAACGATGATGGCGAAGCGCTGCCCTGTTCTCTCGGAAGCTCTCGTCTGTACGGCCTTCCAACGGCCTCAGGGTACGCAGTTGTAAACAGCCTTACATTCCATGCTGGTGTGCCCCCAATTAGGAACTTGGGCTCTTCTGTGAGACACCCACGTGCGTCCCAAATGAAACCGGGGAGCTCCCCCAGGACGTCTGCGTACGGCAGTCGCTTGCCAGCTGTTTACTTCCAGCCGGAGAAAGAAGAAGAGGACAGCTTTCCCAGGGACAACTCTGGACCCTTGGGACCATCCGGAGTCACCAAAGCCTAAACTTTGCACGGCCTGGGGAACGCTCTTCCTCATGGCCAGCAATCCCCACGTCAAAACCTTTCTCAGCAGAGGCAGGCACTCTCTCCCTCGTACTAGATAGCTCGGCAGAGCCTTCCGAGAAACATGCTGCGTCATTCAGCTTGAACGTGGGACGCGGAGGGGAAATTACGCTTTCTCCCCGTTTGGAGGCGCCTTGCGCTTGGCTTCAAAGCTGCCTGAACAGCACTAGCGGCCCGACGTCTCTGCACGGCAGGATTGTCGTTGTGGGCCGAGGCTGCGTGTTCTCTCAAAACGAAAACCGTGCTGGCGATCCCTTTCTAGGAACTCCTCCCACGGCACCACATGTTCAGCTCCGGCCGAACGAAAGGTGACCTCAGGCCTCAAGGTAAGTTCCAGTGTTTCACGTCGGGGACGTTGGGTGTGCAGTGGTTTCCATGAGGCCATACTCCACCACGGAGCGCCTTCACTCTGCGACGCTCCTGGGGGCACACAGGATAGGAGCGCGTTCGCCAAGTTCGCAGGATGACTTCTCTCCGTGCCGGAACGGCGGCTCCTGGCTTCTGAGGAACCTTAGCCTCAACAGGGCCCTGGAGAAAGCTCTTCACATTCATAGCAAGGGCAACGTACTGCTCTCTGGCTTGCCTGGGTTGAGTGCCCCAGTCGTCAAAGAGCCTCGCGAAGGCAGTGCTGCACAGACTCCCTTTGCCAGTCGCACGGCCTCCCTGACTGAAAGAGAACTGCAGTGCCAAAAGGCACCGTGCTGACGACTGGCTCCAGGAGGAGACTCGGGACAGCACTCTCACAGAAGCGAAAGCTAGGCTGTGGGCCCAGCCTGAGGACCAGCACGTTTTCCACACTTAACACAGCTAAGGCATGAGCCAGACGACAGCCTTGGTCCCTGAGGCCTACCTAAGGTACTGCCATACTTACCCAGTAGATCCCACGCAGAGGTCCCTGTGCCCAAAAGGGCCTCCATGGAAGGGCCCTGTTCCTCCCGTGTGTTTCCTTGAGGTAATCGGAAACCACTGAGGATAACTACGTGAGCTCAGCTTTGAAACTGGGCGACCCTGGGCAAACCTTATTCCCCTCCGTGGTAGACGAGACAGTTGCGGGTCCTAAGCTGCCTGAAGCACACTCCTCGCGCCCACCTTCTCTTTGCTGCCGGAAGGCCTCACATAAGACGTCTGAGTTTACTCGTGACGGAAGCCGTCTGAGTGTACTCGTGTGAGGCCTGCTGCTCTCAGGTCCTTGCTGGGAGCTTCAGCAAGAGCACTCTGGAGCTCGCCGACAAAAGAATTGTGAGCCCCCCCGGCCTCAAGTAAAAGTCCAGATTTCCCCCGTCAGTAACACCTCGGAGTGCCATAGGAGCGAAGAAGCATGCGTTAACGGGATGCTTCAACAGTGCTAGGGATTTCTTTCACGAGACACTGTGCACTCACGTTCGTCGTAACAACTGTCAAAGGGCACTGTATGCCTTCCAACTCCTCTGTTGCGTTTGAGCCACAGGAAGTAAAGGCATTCGTTTGATTAAGCTCCGTGAACGGGCAACGATGATGGCGAAGCGCTGCCCTGTTCGCTCGGAAGCTCTCGTCTGTACGGCCTTCCAACGGCCTCAGGGTACGCAGTTGTAAACAGCCTTACATTCCATGCTGGTGTGCCCCCAATTAGGAACTTGGGCTCTTCTGTGAGACACCCACGTGCGTCCCAAATGAAACCGGGGAGCTCCCCCAGGACGTCTGCGTACGGCAGTCGCTTGCCAGCTGTTTACTTCCAGCCGGAGAAAGAAGAAGAGGACAGCTTTCCCAGGGACAACTCTGGACCCTTGGGACCATCCGGAGTCACCAAAGCCTAAACTTTGCACGGCCTGGGGAACGCTCTTCCTCATGGCCAGCAATCCCCACGTCAAAACCTTTCTCAGCAGAGGCAGGCACTCTCTCCCTCGTACTAGATAGCTCGGCAGAGCCTTCCGAGAAACATGCTGCGTCATTCAGCTTGAACGTGGGACGCGGAGGGGAGAGTACGCTTTCTCCCCGTTTGGAGGCGCCTTGCGCTTGGCTTCAAAGCTGCCTGAACAGCACTAGCGGCCCGACGTCTCTGCACGGCAGGATTGTCGTTGTGGGCCGAGGCTGCGTGTTCTCTCAAAACGAAAACCGTGCTGGCGATCCCTTTCTAGGAACTCCTCCCACGGCACCACATGTTCAGCTCCGGCCGAACGAAAGGTGACCTCAGGCCTCAAGGTAAGTTCCAGTGTTTCACGTCGGGGACGTTGGGTGTGCAGTGGTTTCCATGAGGCCATACTCCACCACGGAGCGCCTTCACTCTGCGACGCTCCTGGGGGCACACAGGATAGGAGCGCGTTCGCCAAGTTCGCAGGATGACTTCTCTCCGTGCCGGAACGGCGGCTCCTGGCTTCTGAGGAACCTTAGCCTCAACAGGGCCCTGGAGAAAGCTCTTCACATTCATAGCAAGGGCAAGGTACTGCTCTCTGGCTTGCCTGGGTTGAGTGCCCCAGTCGTCAAAGAGCCTCGCGAAGGCAGTGCTGCACAGACTCCCTTTGCCAGTCGCACGGCCTCCCTGACTGAAAGAGAACTGCAGTGCCAAAAGGCACCGTGCTGACGACTGGCTCCAGGAGGAGACTCGGGACAGCACTCTCACAGAAGCGAAAGCTAGGCTGTGGGCCCAGCCTGAGGACCAGCACGTTTTCCACACTTAACACAGCTAAGGCATGAGCCAGACGACAGCCTTGGTCCCTGAGGCCTACCTAAGGTACTGCCATACTTACCCAGTAGATCCCACGCAGAGGTCCCTGTGCCCAAAAGGGCCTCCATGGAAGGGCCCTGTTCCTCCCGTGTGTTTCCTTGAGGTAATCGGAAACCACTGAGGATAACTACGTGAGCTCAGCTTTGAAACTGGGCGACCCTGGGCAAACCTTATTCCCCTCCGTGGTAGACGAGACAGTTGCGGGTCCTAAGCTGCCTGAAGCACGCTCCTCGCGCCCACCTTCTCTTTGCTGCCGGAAGGCCTCACATAAGACGTCTGAGTTTACTCGTGACGGAAGCCGTCTGAGTGTACTCGTGTGAGGCCTGCTGCTCTCAGGTCCTTGCTGGGAGCTTCAGCAAGAGCACTCTGGAGCTCGCCGACAAAAGAATTGTGAGCCCCCCCGGCCTCAAGTAAAAGTCCAGATTTCCCCCGTCAGTAACACCTCGGAGTGCCATAGGAGCGAAGAAGCATGCGTTAACGGGATGCTTCAACAGTGCTAGGGATTTCTTTCACGAGACACTGTGCACTCACGTTCGTCGTAACAACTGTCAAAGGGCACTGTATGCCTTCCAACTCCTCTGTTGCGTTTGAGCCACAGGAAGTAAAGGCATTCGTTTGATTAAGCTCCGTGAACGGGCAACGATGATGGCGAAGCGCTGCCCTGTTCGCTCGGAAGCTCTCGTCTGTACGGCCTTCCAACGGCCTCAGGGTACGCAGTTGTAAACAGCCTTACATTCCATGCTGGTGTGCCCCCAATTAGGAACTTGGGCTCTTCTGTGAGACACCCACGTGCGTCCCAAATGAAACCGGGGAGCTCCCCCAGGACGTCTGCGTACGGCAGTCGCTTGCCAGCTGTTTACTTCCAGCCGGAGAAAGAAGAAGAGGACAGCTTTCCCAGGGACAACTCTGGACCCTTGGGACCATCCGGAGTCACCAAAGCCTAAACTTTGCACGGCCTGGGGAACGCTCTTCCTCATGGCCAGCAATCCCCACGTCAAAACCTTTCTCAGCAGAGGCAGGCACTCTCTCCCTCGTACTAGATAGCTCGGCAGAGCCTTCCGAGAAACATGCTGCGTCATTCAGCTTGAACGTGGGACGCGGAGGGGAGAGTACGCTTTCTCCCCGTTTGGAGGCGCCTTGCGCTTGGCTTCAAAGCTGCCTGAACAGCACTAGCGGCCCGACGTCTCTGCACGGCAGGATTGTCGTTGTGGGCCGAGGCTGCGTGTTCTCTCCAAACGAAAACCGTGCTGGCGATCCCTTTCTAGGAACTCCTCCCACGGCACCACATGTTCAGCTCCGGCCGAACGAAAGGTGACCTCAGGCCTCAAGGTAAGTTCCAGTGTTTCACGTCGGGGACGTTGGGTGTGCAGTGGTTTCCATGAGGCCATACTCCACCACGGAGCGCCTTCACTCTGCGACGCTCCTGGGGGCACACAGGATAGGAGCGCGTTCGCCAAGTTCGCAGGATGACTTCTCTCCGTGCCGGAACGGCGGCTCCTGGCTTCTGAGGAACCTTAGCCTCAACAGGGCCCTGGAGAAAGCTCTTCACATTCATAGCAAGGGCAAGGTACTGCTCTCTGGCTTGCCTGGGTTGAGTGCCCCAGTCGTCAAAGAGCCTCGCGAAGGCAGTGCTGCACAGACTCCCTTTGCCAGTCGCACGGCCTCCCTGACTGAAAGAGAACTGCAGTGCCAAAAGGCACCGTGCTGACGACTGGCTCCAGGAGGAGACTCGGGACAGCACTCTCACAGAAGCGAAAGCTAGGCTGTGGGCCCAGCCTGAGGACCAGCACGTTTTCCACACTTAACACAGCTAAGGCATGAGCCAGACGACAGCCTTGGTCCCTGAGGCCTACCTAAGGTACTGCCATACTTACCCAGTAGATCCCACGCAGAGGTCCCTGTGCCCAAAAGGGCCTCCATGGAAGGGCCCTGTTCCTCCCGTGTGTTTCCTTGAGGTAATCGGAAACCACTGAGGATAACTACGTGAGCTCAGCTTTGAAACTGGGCGACCCTGGGCAAACCTTATTCCCCTCCGTGGTAGACGAGACAGTTGCGGGTCCTAAGCTGCCTGAAGCACGCTCCTCGCGCCCACCTTCTCTTTGCTGCCGGAAGGCCTCACATAAGACGTCTGAGTTTACTCGTGACGGAAGCCGTCTGAGTGTACTCGTGTGAGGCCTGCTGCTCTCAGGTCCTTGCTGGGAGCTTCAGCAAGAGCACTCTGGAGCTCGCCGACAAAAGAATTGTGAGCCCCCCCGGCCTCAAGTAAAAGTCCAGATTTCCCCCGTCAGTAACACCTCGGAGTGCCATAGGAGCGAAGAAGCATGCGTTAACGGGATGCTTCAACAGTGCTAGGGATTTCTTTCACGAGACACTGTGCACTCACGTTCGTCGTAACAACTGTCAAAGGGCACTGTATGCCTTCCAACTCCTCTGTTGCGTTTGAGCCACAGGAAGTAAAGGCATTCGTTTGATTAAGCTCCGTGAACGGGCAACGATGATGGCGAAGCGCTGCCCTGTTCGCTCGGAAGCTCTCGTCTGTACGGCCTTCCAACGGCCTCAGGGTACGCAGTTGTAAACAGCCTTACATTCCATGCTGGTGTGCCCCCAATTAGGAACTTGGGCTCTTCTGTGAGACACCCACGTGCGTCCCAAATGAAACCGGGGAGCTCCCCCAGGACGTCTGCGTACGGCAGTCGCTTGCCAGCTGTTTACTTCCAGCCGGAGAAAGAAGAAGAGGACAGCTTTCCCAGGGACAACTCTGGACCCTTGGGACCATCCGGAGTCACCAAAGCCTAAACTTTGCACGGCCTGGGGAACGCTCTTCCTCATGGCCAGCAATCCCCACGTCAAAACCTTTCTCAGCAGAGGCAGGCACTCTCTCCCTCGTACTAGATAGCTCGGCAGAGCCTTCCGAGAAACATGCTGCGTCATTCAGCTTGAACGTGGGACGCGGAGGGGAGAGTACGCTTTCTCCCCGTTTGGAGGCGCCTTGCGCTTGGCTTCAAAGCTGCCTGAACAGCACTAGCGGCCCGACGTCTCTGCACGGCAGGATTGTCGTTGTGGGCCGAGGCTGCGTGTTCTCTCAAAACGAAAACCGTGCTGGCGATCCCTTTCTAGGAACTCCTCCCACGGCACCACATGTTCAGCTCCGGCCGAACGAAAGGTGACCTCAGGCCTCAAGGTAAGTTCCAGTGTTTCACGTCGGGGACGTTGGGTGTGCAGTGGTTTCCATGAGGCCATACTCCACCACGGAGCGCCTTCACTCTGCGACGCTCCTGGGGGCACACAGGATAGGAGCGCGTTCGCCAAGTTCGCAGGATGACTTCTCTCCGTGCCGGAACGGCGGCTCCTGGCTTCTGAGGAACCTTAGCCTCAACAGGGCCCTGGAGAAAGCTCTTCACATTCATAGCAAGGGCAACGTACTGCTCTCTGGCTTGCCTGGGTTGAGTGCCCCAGTCGTCAAAGAGCCTCGCGAAGGCAGTGCTGCACAGACTCCCTTTGCCAGTCGCACGGCCTCCCTGACTGAAAGAGAACTGCAGTGCCAAAAGGCACCGTGCTGACGACTGGCTCCAGGAGGAGACTCGGGACAGCACTCTCACAGAAGCGAAAGCTAGGCTGTGGGCCCAGCCTGAGGACCAGCACGTTTTCCACACTTAACACAGCTAAGGCATGAGCCAGACGACAGCCTTGGTCCCTGAGGCCTACCTAAGGTACTGCCATACTTACCCAGTAGATCCCACGCAGAGGTCCCTGTGCCCAAAAGGGCCTCCATGGAAGGGCCCTGTTCCTCCCGTGTGTTTCCTTGAGGTAATCGGAAACCACTGAGGATAACTACGTGAGCTCAGCTTTGAAACTGGGCGACCCTGGGCAAACCTTATTCCCCTCCGTGGTAGACGAGACAGTTGCGGGTCCTAAGCTGCCTGAAGCACACTCCTCGCGCCCACCTTCTCTTTGCTGCCGGAAGGCCTCACATAAGACGTCTGAGTTTACTCGTGACGGAAGCCGTCTGAGTGTACTCGTGTGAGGCCTGCTGCTCTCAGGTCCTTGCTGGGAGCTTCAGCAAGAGCACTCTGGAGCTCGCCGACAAAAGAATTGTGAGCCCCCCCGGCCTCAAGTAAAAGTCCAGATTTCCCCCGTCAGTAACACCTCGGAGTGCCATAGGAGCGAAGAAGCATGCGTTAACGGGATGCTTCAACAGTGCTAGGGATTTCTTTCACGAGACACTGTGCACTCACGTTCGTCGTAACAACTGTCAAAGGGCACTGTATGCCTTCCAACTCCTCTGTTGCGTTTGAGCCACAGGAAGTAAAGGCATTCGTTTGATTAAGCTCCGTGAACGGGCAACGATGATGGCGAAGCGCTGCCCTGTTCGCTCGGAAGCTCTCGTCTGTACGGCCTTCCAACGGCCTCAGGGTACGCAGTTGTAAACAGCCTTACATTCCATGCTGGTGTGCCCCCAATTAGGAACTTGGGCTCTTCTGTGAGACACCCACGTGCGTCCCAAATGAAACCGGGGAGCTCCCCCAGGACGTCTGCGTACGGCAGTCGCTTGCCAGCTGTTTACTTCCAGCCGGAGAAAGAAGAAGAGGACAGCTTTCCCAGGGACAACTCTGGACCCTTGGGACCATCCGGAGTCACCAAAGCCTAAACTTTGCACGGCCTGGGGAACGCTCTTCCTCATGGCCAGCAATCCCCACGTCAAAACCTTTCTCAGCAGAGGCAGGCACTCTCTCCCTCGTACTAGATAGCTCGGCAGAGCCTTCCGAGAAACATGCTGCGTCATTCAGCTTGAACGTGGGACGCGGAGGGGAGAGTACGCTTTCTCCCCGTTTGGAGGCGCCTTGCGCTTGGCTTCAAAGCTGCCTGAACAGCACTAGCGGCCCGACGTCTCTGCACGGCAGGATTGTCGTTGTGGGCCGAGGCTGCGTGTTCTCTCAAAACGAAAACCGTGCTGGCGATCCCTTTCTAGGAACTCCTCCCACGGCACCACATGTTCAGCTCCGGCCGAACGAAAGGTGACCTCAGGCCTCAAGGTAAGTTCCAGTGTTTCACGTCGGGGACGTTGGGTGTGCAGTGGTTTCCATGAGGCCATACTCCACCACGGAGCGCCTTCACTCTGCGACGCTCCTGGGGGCACACAGGATAGGAGCGCGTTCGCCAAGTTCGCAGGATGACTTCTCTCCGTGCCGGAACGGCGGCTCCTGGCTTCTGAGGAACCTTAGCCTCAACAGGGCCCTGGAGAAAGCTCTTCACATTCATAGCAAGGGCAACGTACTGCTCTCTGGCTTGCCTGGGTTGAGTGCCCCAGTCGTCAAAGAGCCTCGCGAAGGCAGTGCTGCACAGACTCCCTTTGCCAGTCGCACGGCCTCCCTGACTGAAAGAGAACTGCAGTGCCAAAAGGCACCGTGCTGACGACTGGCTCCAGGAGGAGACTCGGGACAGCACTCTCACAGAAGCGAAAGCTAGGCTGTGGGCCCAGCCTGAGGACCAGCACGTTTTCCACACTTAACACAGCTAAGGCATGAGCCAGACGACAGCCTTGGTCCCTGAGGCCTACCTAAGGTACTGCCATACTTACCCAGTAGATCCCACGCAGAGGTCCCTGTGCCCAAAAGGGCCTCCATGGAAGGGCCCTGTTCCTCCCGTGTGTTTCCTTGAGGTAATCGGAAACCACTGAGGATAACTACGTGAGCTCAGCTTTGAAACTGGGCGACCCTGGGCAAACCTTATTCCCCTCCGTGGTAGACGAGACAGTTGCGGGTCCTAAGCTGCCTGAAGCACGCTCCTCGCGCCCACCTTCTCTTTGCTGCCGGAAGGCCTCACATAAGAGGTCTGAGTTTACTCGTGACGGAAGCCGTCTGAGTGTACTCGTGTGAGGCCTGCTGCTCTCAGGTCCTTGCTGGGAGCTTCAGCAAGAGCACTCTGGAGCTCGCCGACAAAAGAATTGTGAGCCCCCCCGGCCTCAAGTAAAAGTCCAGATTTCCCCCGTCAGTAACACCTCGGAGTGCCATAGGAGCGAAGAAGCATGCGTTAACGGGATGCTTCAACAGTGCTAGGGATTTCTTTCACGAGACACTGTGCACTCACGTTCGTCGTAACAACTGTCAAAGGGCACTGTATGCCTTCCAACTCCTCTGTTGCGTTTGAGCCACAGGAAGTAAAGGCATTCGTTTGATTAAGCTCCGTGAACGGGCAACGATGATGGCGAAGCGCTGCCCTGTTCGCTCGGAAGCTCTCGTCTGTACGGCCTTCCAACGGCCTCAGGGTACGCAGTTGTAAACAGCCTTACATTCCATGCTGGTGTGCCCCCAATTAGGAACTTGGGCTCTTCTGTGAGACACCCACGTGCGTCCCAAATGAAACCGGGGAGCTCCCCCAGGACGTCTGCGTACGGCAGTCGCTTGCCAGCTGTTTACTTCCAGCCGGAGAAAGAAGAAGAGGACAGCTTTCCCAGGGACAACTCTGGACCCTTGGGACCATCCGGAGTCACCAAAGCCTAAACTTTGCACGGCCTGGGGAACGCTCTTCCTCATGGCCAGCAATCCCCACGTCAAAACCTTTCTCAGCAGAGGCAGGCACTCTCTCCCTCGTACTAGATAGCTCGGCAGAGCCTTCCGAGAAACATGCTGCGTCATTCAGCTTGAACGTGGGACGCGGAGGGGAGAGTACGCTTTCTCCCCGTTTGGAGGCGCCTTGCGCTTGGCTTCAAAGCTGCCTGAACAGCACTAGCGGCCCGACGTCTCTGCACGGCAGGATTGTCGTTGTGGGCCGAGGCTGCGTGTTCTCTCAAAACGAAAACCGTGCTGGCGATCCCTTTCTAGGAACTCCTCCCACGGCACCACATGTTCAGCTCCGGCCGAACGAAAGGTGACCTCAGGCCTCAAGGTAAGTTCCAGTGTTTCACGTCGGGGGAGTTGGGTGTGCAGTGGTTTCCATGAGGCCATACTCCACCACGGAGCGCCTTCACTCTGCGACGCTCCTGGGGGCACACAGGATAGGAGCGCGTTCGCCAAGTTCGCAGGATGACTTCTCTCCGTGCCGGAACGGCGGCTCCTGGCTTCTGAGGAACCTTAGCCTCAACAGGGCCCTGGAGAAAGCTCTTCACATTCATAGCAAGGGCAACGTACTGCTCTCTGGCTTGCCTCGGTTGAGTGCCCCAGTCGTCAAAGAGCCTCGCGAAGGCAGTGCTGCACAGACTCCCTTTGCCAGTCGCACGGCCTCCCTGACTGAAAGAGAACTGCAGTGCCAAAAGGCACCGTGCTGACGACTGGCTCCAGGAGGAGACTCGGGACAGCACTCTCACAGAAGCGAAAGCTAGGCTGTGGGCCCAGCCTGAGGACCAGCACGTTTTCCACACTTAACACAGCTAAGGCATGAGCCAGACGACAGCCTTGGTCCCTGAGGCCTACCTAAGGTACTGCCATACTTACCCAGTAGATCCCACGCAGAGGTCCCTGTGCCCAAAAGGGCCTCCATGGAAGGGCCCTGTTCCTCCCGTGTGTTTCCTTGAGGTAATCGGAAACCACTGAGGATAACTACGTGAGCTCAGCTTTGAAACTGGGCGACCCTGGGCAAACCTTATTCCCCTCCGTGGTAGACGAGACAGTTGCGGGTCCTAAGCTGCCTGAAGCACACTCCTCGCGCCCACCTTCTCTTTGCTGCCGGAAGGCCTCACATAAGAGGTCTGAGTTTACTCGTGACGGAAGCCGTCTGAGTGTACTCGTGTGAGGCCTGCTGCTCTCAGGTCCTTGCTGGGAGCTTCAGCAAGAGCACTCTGGAGCTCGCCGACAAAAGAATTGTGAGCCCCCCGGGCCTCAAGTAAAAGTCCAGATTTCCCCCGTCAGTAACACCTCGGAGTGCCATAGGAGCGAAGAAGCATGCGTTAACGGGATGCTTCAACAGTGCTAGGGATTTCTTTCACGAGACACTGTGCACTCACGTTCGTCGTAACAACTGTCAAAGGGCACTGTATGCCTTCCAACTCCTCTGTTGCGTTTGAGCCACAGGAAGTAAAGGCATTCGTTTGATTAAGCTCCGTGAACGGGCAACGATGATGGCGAAGCGCTGCCCTGTTCGCTCGGAAGCTCTCGTCTGTACGGCCTTCCAACGGCCTCAGGGTACGCAGTTGTAAACAGCCTTACATTCCATGCTGGTGTGCCCCCAATTAGGAACTTGGGCTCTTCTGTGAGACACCCACGTGCGTCCCAAATGAAACCGGGGAGCTCCCCCAGGACGTCTGCGTACGGCAGTCGCTTGCCAGCTGTTTACTTCCAGCCGGAGAAAGAAGAAGAGGACAGCTTTCCCAGGGACAACTCTGGACCCTTGGGACCATCCGGAGTCACCAAAGCCTAAACTTTGCACGGCCTGGGGAACGCTCTTCCTCATGGCCAGCAATCCCCACGTCAAAACCTTTCTCAGCAGAGGCAGGCACTCTCTCCCTCGTACTAGATAGCTCGGCAGAGCCTTCCGAGAAACATGCTGCGTCATTCAGCTTGAACGTGGGACGCGGAGGGGAGAGTACGCTTTCTCCCCGTTTGGAGGCGCCTTGCGCTTGGCTTCAAAGCTGCCTGAACAGCACTAGCGGCCCGACGTCTCTGCACGGCAGGATTGTCGTTGTGGGCCGAGGCTGCGTGTTCTCTCAAAACGAAAACCGTGCTGGCGATCCCTTTCTAGGAACTCCTCCCACGGCACCACATGTTCAGCTCCGGCCGAACGAAAGGTGACCTCAGGCCTCAAGGTAAGTTCCAGTGTTTCACGTCGGGGACGTTGGGTGTGCAGTGGTTTCCATGAGGCCATACTCCACCACGGAGCGCCTTCACTCTGCGACGCTCCTGGGGGCACACAGGATAGGAGCGCGTTCGCCAAGTTCGCAGGATGACTTCTCTCCGTGCCGGAACGGCGGCTCCTGGCTTCTGAGGAACCTTAGCCTCAACAGGGCCCTGGAGAAAGCTCTTCACATTCATAGCAAGGGCAAGGTACTGCTCTCTGGCTTGCCTGGGTTGAGTGCCCCAGTCGTCAAAGAGCCTCGCGAAGGCAGTGCTGCACAGACTCCCTTTGCCAGTCGCACGGCCTCCCTGACTGAAAGAGAACTGCAGTGCCAAAAGGCACCGTGCTGACGACTGGCTCCAGGAGGAGACTCGGGACAGCACTCTCACAGAAGCGAAAGCTAGGCTGTGGGCCCAGCCTGAGGACCAGCACGTTTTCCACACTTAACACAGCTAAGGCATGAGCCAGACGACAGCCTTGGTCCCTGAGGCCTACCTAAGGTACTGCCATACTTACCCAGTAGATCCCACGCAGAGGTCCCTGTGCCCAAAAGGGCCTCCATGGAAGGGCCCTGTTCCTCCCGTGTGTTTCCTTGAGGTAATCGGAAACCACTGAGGATAACTACGTGAGCTCAGCTTTGAAACTGGGCGACCCTGGGCAAACATTATTCCCCTCCGTGGTAGACGAGACAGTTGCGGGTCCTAAGCTGCCTGAAGCACACTCCTCGCGCCCACCTTCTCTTTGCTGCCGGAAGGCCTCACATAAGAGGTCTGAGTTTACTCGTGACGGAAGCTGTCTGAGTGTACTCGTGTGAGGCCTGCTGCTCTCAGGTCCTTGCTGGGAGCTTCAGCAAGAGCACTCTGGAGCTCGCCGACAAAAGAATTGTGAGCCCCCCGGGCCTCAAGTAAAAGTCCAGATTTCCCCCGTCAGTAACACCTCGGAGTGCCATAGGAGCGAAGAAGCATGCGTTAACGGGATGCTTCAACAGTGCTAGGGATTTCTTTCACGAGACACTGTGCACTCACGTTCGTCGTAACAACTGTCAAAGGGCACTGTATGCCTTCCAACTCCTCTGTTGCGTTTGAGCCACAGGAAGTAAAGGCATTCGTTTGATTAAGCTCCGTGAACGGGCAACGATGATGGCGAAGCGCTGCCCTGTTCGCTCGGAAGCTCTCGTCTGTACGGCCTTCCAACGGCCTCAGGGTACGCAGTTGTAAACAGCCTTACATTCCATGCTGGTGTGCCCCCAATTAGGAACTTGGGCTCTTCTGTGAGACACCCACGTGCGTCCCAAATGAAACCGGGGAGCTCCCCCAGGACGTCTGCGTACGGCAGTCGCTTGCCAGCTGTTTACTTCCAGCCGGAGAAAGAAGAAGAGGACAGCTTTCCCAGGGACAACTCTGGACCCTTGGGACCATCCGGAGTCACCAAAGCCTAAACTTTGCACGGCCTGGGGAACGCTCTTCCTCATGGCCAGCAATCCCCACGTCAAAACCTTTCTCAGCAGAGGCAGGCACTCTCTCCCTCGTACTAGATAGCTCGGCAGAGCCTTCCGAGAAACATGCTGCGTCATTCAGCTTGAACGTGGGACGCGGAGGGGAGAGTACGCTTTCTCCCCGTTTGGAGGCGCCTTGCGCTTGGCTTCAAAGCTGCCTGAACAGCACTAGCGGCCCGACGTCTCTGCACGGCAGGATTGTCGTTGTGGGCCGAGGCTGCGTGTTCTCTCAAAACGAAAACCGTGCTGGCGATCCCTTTCTAGGAACTCCTCCCACGGCACCACATGTTCAGCTCCGGCCGAACGAAAGGTGACCTCAGGCCTCAAGGTAAGTTCCAGTGTTTCACGTCGGGGACGTTGGGTGTGCAGTGGTTTCCATGAGGCCATACTCCACCACGGAGCGCCTTCACTCTGCGACGCTCCTGGGGGCACACAGGATAGGAGCGCGTTCGCCAAGTTCGCAGGATGACTTCTCTCCGTGCCGGAACGGCGGCTCCTGGCTTCTGAGGAACCTTAGCCTCAACAGGGCCCTGGAGAAAGCTCTTCACATTCATAGCAAGGGCAACGTACTGCTCTCTGGCTTGCCTGGGTTGAGTGCCCCAGTCGTCAAAGAGCCTCGCGAAGGCAGTGCTGCACAGACTCCCTTTGCCAGTCGCACGGCCTCCCTGACTGAAAGAGAACTGCAGTGCCAAAAGGCACCGTGCTGACGACTGGCTCCAGGAGGAGACTCGGGACAGCACTCTCACAGAAGCGAAAGCTAGGCTGTGGGCCCAGCCTGAGGACCAGCACGTTTTCCACACTTAACACAGCTAAGGCATGAGCCAGACGACAGCCTTGGTCCCTGAGGCCTACCTAAGGTACTGCCATACTTACCCAGTAGATCCCACGCAGAGGTCCCTGTGCCCAAAAGGGCCTCCATGGAAGGGCCCTGTTCCTCCCGTGTGTTTCCTTGAGGTAATCGGAAACCACTGAGGATAACTACGTGAGCTCAGCTTTGAAACTGGGCGACCCTGGGCAAACCTTATTCCCCTCCGTGGTAGACGAGACAGTTGCGGGTCCTAAGCTGCCTGAAGCACGCTCCTCGCGCCCACCTTCTCTTTGCTGCCGGAAGGCCTCACATAAGACGTCTGAGTTTACTCGTGACGGAAGCCGTCTGAGTGTACTCGTGTGAGGCCTGCTGCTCTCAGGTCCTTGCTGGGAGCTTCAGCAAGAGCACTCTGGAGCTCGCCGACAAAAGAATTGTGAGCCCCCCCGGCCTCAAGTAAAAGTCCAGATTTCCCCCGTCAGTAACACCTCGGAGTGCCATAGGAGCGAAGAAGCATGCGTTAACGGGATGCTTCAACAGTGCTAGGGATTTCTTTCACGAGACACTGTGCACTCACGTTCGTCGTAACAACTGTCAAAGGGCACTGTATGCCTTCCAACTCCTCTGTTGCGTTTGAGCCACAGGAAGTAAAGGCATTCGTTTGATTAAGCTCCGTGAACGGGCAACGATGATGGCGAAGCGCTGCCCTGTTCGCTCGGAAGCTCTCGTCTGTACGGCCTTCCAACGGCCTCAGGGTACGCAGTTGTAAACAGCCTTACATTCCATGCTGGTGTGCCCCCAATTAGGAACTTGGGCTCTTCTGTGAGACACCCACGTGCGTCCCAAATGAAACCGGGGAGCTCCCCCAGGACGTCTGCGTACGGCAGTCGCTTGCCAGCTGTTTACTTCCAGCCGGAGAAAGAAGAAGAGGACAGCTTTCCCAGGGACAACTCTGGACCCTTGGGACCATCCAGAGTCACCAAAGCCTAAACTTTGCACGGCCTGGGGAACGCTCTTCCTCATGGCCAGCAATCCCCACGTCAAAACCTTTCTCAGCAGAGGCAGGCACTCTCTCCCTCGTACTAGATAGCTCGGCAGAGCCTTCCGAGAAACATGCTGCGTCATTCAGCTTGAACGTGGGACGCGGAGGGGAGAGTACGCTTTCTCCCCGTTTGGAGGCGCCTTGCGCTTGGCTTCAAAGCTGCCTGAACAGCACTAGCGGCCCGACGTCTCTGCACGGCAGGATTGTCGTTGTGGGCCGAGGCTGCGTGTTCTCTCAAAACGAAAACCGTGCTGGCGATCCCTTTCTAGGAACTCCTCCCACGGCACCACATGTTCAGCTCCGGCCGAACGAAAGGTGACCTCAGGCCTCAAGGTAAGTTCCAGTGTTTCACGTCGGGGACGTTGGGTGTGCAGTGGTTTCCATGAGGCCATACTCCACCACGGAGCGCCTTCACTCTGCGACGCTCCTGGGGGCACACAGGATAGGAGCGCGTTCGCCAAGTTCGCAGGATGACTTCTCTCCGTGCCGGAACGGCGGCTCCTGGCTTCTGAGGAACCTTAGCCTCAACAGGGCCCTGGAGAAAGCTCTTCACATTCATAGCAAGGGCAAGGTACTGCTCTCTGGCTTGCCTGGGTTGAGTGCCCCAGTCGTCAAAGAGCCTCGCGAAGGCAGTGCTGCACAGACTCCCTTTGCCAGTCGCACGGCCTCCCTGACTGAAAGAGAACTGCAGTGCCAAAAGGCACCGTGCTGACGACTGGCTCCAGGAGGAGACTCGGGACAGCACTCTCACAGAAGCGAAAGCTAGGCTGTGGGCCCAGCCTGAGGACCAGCACGTTTTCCACACTTAACACAGCTAAGGCATGAGCCAGACGACAGCCTTGGTCCCTGAGGCCTACCTAAGGTACTGCCATACTTACCCAGTAGATCCCACGCAGAGGTCCCTGTGCCCAAAAGGGCCTCCATGGAAGGGCCCTGTTCCTCCCGTGTGTTTCCTTGAGGTAATCGGAAACCACTGAGGATAACTACGTGAGCTCAGCTTTGAAACTGGGCGACCCTGGGCAAACCTTATTCCCCTCCGTGGTAGACGAGACAGTTGCGGGTCCTAAGCTGCCTGAAGCACGCTCCTCGCGCCCACCTTCTCTTTGCTGCCGGAAGGCCTCACATAAGAGGTCTGAGTTTACTCGTGACGGAAGCCGTCTGAGTGTACTCGTGTGAGGCCTGCTGCTCTCAGGTCCTTGCTGGGAGCTTCAGCAAGAGCACTCTGGAGCTCGCCGACAAAAGAATTGTGAGCCCCCCCGGCCTCAAGTAAAAGTCCAGATTTCCCCCGTCAGTAACACCTCGGAGTGCCATAGGAGCGAAGAAGCATGCGTTAACGGGATGCTTCAACAGTGCTAGGGATTTCTTTCACGAGACACTGTGCACTCACGTTCGTCGTAACAACTGTCAAAGGGCACTGTATGCCTTCCAACTCCTCTGTTGCGTTTGAGCCACAGGAAGTAAAGGCATTCGTTTGATTAAGCTCCGTGAACGGGCAACGATGATGGCGAAGCGCTGCCCTGTTCGCTCGGAAGCTCTCGTCTGTACGGCCTTCCAACGGCCTCAGGGTACGCAGTTGTAAACAGCCTTACATTCCATGCTGGTGTGCCCCCAATTAGGAACTTGGGCTCTTCTGTGAGACACCCACGTGCGTCCCAAATGAAACCGGGGAGCTCCCCCAGGACGTCTGCGTACGGCAGTCGCTTGCCAGCTGTTTACTTCCAGCCGGAGAAAGAAGAAGAGGACAGCTTTCCCAGGGACAACTCTGGACCCTTGGGACCATCCAGAGTCACCAAAGCCTAAACTTTGCACGGCCTGGGGAACGCTCTTCCTCATGGCCAGCAATCCCCACGTCAAAACCTTTCTCAGCAGAGGCAGGCACTCTCTCCCTCGTACTAGATAGCTCGGCAGAGCCTTCCGAGAAACATGCTGCGTCATTCAGCTTGAACGTGGGACGCGGAGGGGAGAGTACGCTTTCTCCCCGTTTGGAGGCGCCTTGCGCTTGGCTTCAAAGCTGCCTGAACAGCACTAGCGGCCCGACGTCTCTGCACGGCAGGATTGTCGTTGTGGGCCGAGGCTGCGTGTTCTCTCAAAACGAAAACCGTGCTGGCGATCCCTTTCTAGGAACTCCTCCCACGGCACCACATGTTCAGCTCCGGCCGAACGAAAGGTGACCTCAGGCCTCAAGGTAAGTTCCAGTGTTTCACGTCGGGGACGTTGGGTGTGCAGTGGTTTCCATGAGGCCATACTCCACCACGGAGCGCCTTCACTCTGCGACGCTCCTGGGGGCACACAGGATAGGAGCGCGTTCGCCAAGTTCGCAGGATGACTTCTCTCCGTGCCGGAACGGCGGCTCCTGGCTTCTGAGGAACCTTAGCCTCAACAGGGCCCTGGAGAAAGCTCTTCACATTCATAGCAAGGGCAAGGTACTGCTCTCTGGCTTGCCTGGGTTGAGTGCCCCAGTCGTCAAAGAGCCTCGCGAAGGCAGTGCTGCACAGACTCCCTTTGCCAGTCGCACGGCCTCCCTGACTGAAAGAGAACTGCAGTGCCAAAAGGCACCGTGCTGACGACTGGCTCCAGGAGGAGACTCGGGACAGCACTCTCACAGAAGCGAAAGCTAGGCTGTGGGCCCAGCCTGAGGACCAGCACGTTTTCCACACTTAACACAGCTAAGGCATGAGCCAGACGACAGCCTTGGTCCCTGAGGCCTACCTAAGGTACTGCCATACTTACCCAGTAGATCCCACGCAGAGGTCCCTGTGCCCAAAAGGGCCTCCATGGAAGGGCCCTGTTCCTCCCGTGTGTTTCCTTGAGGTAATCGGAAACCACTGAGGATAACTACGTGAGCTCAGCTTTGAAACTGGGCGACCCTGGGCAAACCTTATTCCCCTCCGTGGTAGACGAGACAGTTGCGGGTCCTAAGCTGCCTGAAGCACGCTCCTCGCGCCCACCTTCTCTTTGCTGCCGGAAGGCCTCACATAAGAGGTCTGAGTTTACTCGTGACGGAAGCCGTCTGAGTGTACTCGTGTGAGGCCTGCTGCTCTCAGGTCCTTGCTGGGAGCTTCAGCAAGAGCACTCTGGAGCTCGCCGACAAAAGAATTGTGAGCCCCCCCGGCCTCAAGTAAAAGTCCAGATTTCCCCCGTCAGTAACACCTCGGAGTGCCATAGGAGCGAAGAAGCATGCATTAACGGGATGCTTCAACAGTGCTAGGGATTTCTTTCACGAGACACTGTGCACTCACGTTCGTCGTAACAACTGTCAAAGGGCACTGTATGCCTTCCAACTCCTCTGTTGCGTTTGAGCCACAGGAAGTAAAGGCATTCGTTTGATTAAGCTCCGTGAACGGGCAACGATGATGGCGAAGCGCTGCCCTGTTCGCTCGGAAGCTCTCGTCTGTACGGCCTTCCAACGGCCTCAGGGTACGCAGTTGTAAACAGCCTTACATTCCATGCTGGTGTGCCCCCAATTAGGAACTTGGGCTCTTCTGTGAGACACCCACGTGCGTCCCAAATGAAACCGGGGAGCTCCCCCAGGACGTCTGCGTACGGCAGTCGCTTGCCAGCTGTTTACTTCCAGCCGGAGAAAGAAGAAGAGGACAGCTTTCCCAGGGACAACTCTGGACCCTTGGGACCATCCAGAGTCACCAAAGCCTAAACTTTGCACGGCCTGGGGAACGCTCTTCCTCATGGCCAGCAATCCCCACGTCAAAACCTTTCTCAGCAGAGGCAGGCACTCTCTCCCTCGTACTAGATAGCTCGGCAGAGCCTTCCGAGAAACATGCTGCGTCATTCAGCTTGAACGTGGGACGCGGAGGGGAGAGTACGCTTTCTCCCCGTTTGGAGGCGCCTTGCGCTTGGCTTCAAAGCTGCCTGAACAGCACTAGCGGCCCGACGTCTCTGCACGGCAGGATTGTCGTTGTGGGCCGAGGCTGCGTGTTCTCTCAAAACGAAAACCGTGCTGGCGATCCCTTTCTAGGAACTCCTCCCACGGCACCACATGTTCAGCTCCGGCCGAACGAAAGGTGACCTCAGGCCTCAAGGTAAGTTCCAGTGTTTCACGTCGGGGACGTTGGGTGTGCAGTGGTTTCCATGAGGCCATACTCCACCACGGAGCGCCTTCACTCTGCGACGCTCCTGGGGGCACACAGGATAGGAGCGCGTTCGCCAAGTTCGCAGGATGACTTCTCTCCGTGCCGGAACGGCGGCTCCTGGCTTCTGAGGAACCTTAGCCTCAACAGGGCCCTGGAGAAAGCTCTTCACATTCATAGCAAGGGCAAGGTACTGCTCTCTGGCTTGCCTGGGTTGAGTGCCCCAGTCGTCAAAGAGCCTCGCGAAGGCAGTGCTGCACAGACTCCCTTTGCCAGTCGCACGGCCTCCCTGACTGAAAGAGAACTGCAGTGCCAAAAGGCACCGTGCTGACGACTGGCTCCAGGAGGAGACTCGGGACAGCACTCTCACAGAAGCGAAAGCTAGGCTGTGGGCCCAGCCTGAGGACCAGCACGTTTTCCACACTTAACACAGCTAAGGCATGAGCCAGACGACAGCCTTGGTCCCTGAGGCCTACCTAAGGTACTGCCATACTTACCCAGTAGATCCCACGCAGAGGTCCCTGTGCCCAAAAGGGCCTCCATGGAAGGGCCCTGTTCCTCCCGTGTGTTTCCTTGAGGTAATCGGAAACCACTGAGGATAACTACGTGAGCTCAGCTTTGAAACTGGGCGACCCTGGGCAAACCTTATTCCCCTCCGTGGTAGACGAGACAGTTGCGGGTCCTAAGCTGCCTGAAGCACGCTCCTCGCGCCCACCTTCTCTTTGCTGCCGGAAGGCCTCACATAAGAGGTCTGAGTTTACTCGTGACGGAAGCCGTCTGAGTGTACTCGTGTGAGGCCTGCTGCTCTCAGGTCCTTGCTGGGAGCTTCAGCAAGAGCACTCTGGAGCTCGCCGACAAAAGAATTGTGAGCCCCCCCGGCCTCAAGTAAAAGTCCAGATTTCCCCCGTCAGTAACACCTCGGAGTGCCATAGGAGCGAAGAAGCATGCGTTAACGGGATGCTTCAACAGTGCTAGGGATTTCTTTCACGAGACACTGTGCACTCACGTTCGTCGTAACAACTGTCAAAGGGCACTGTATGCCTTCCAACTCCTCTGTTGCGTTTGAGCCACAGGAAGTAAAGGCATTCGTTTGATTAAGCTCCGTGAACGGGCAACGATGATGGCGAAGCACTGCCCTGTTCGCTCGGAAGCTCTCGTCTGTACGGCCTTCCAACGGCCTCAGGGTACGCAGTTGTAAACAGCCTTACATTCCATGCTGGTGTGCCCCCAATTAGGAACTTGGGCTCTTCTGTGAGACACCCACGTGCGTCCCAAATGAAACCGGGGAGCTCCCCCAGGACGTCTGCGTACGGCAGTCGCTTGCCAGCTGTTTACTTCCAGCCGGAGAAAGAAGAAGAGGACAGCTTTCCCAGGGACAACTCTGGACCCTTGGGACCATCCAGAGTCACCAAAGCCTAAACTTTGCACGGCCTGGGGAACGCTCTTCCTCATGGCCAGCAATCCCCACGTCAAAACCTTTCTCAGCAGAGGCAGGCACTCTCTCCCTCGTACTAGATAGCTCGGCAGAGCCTTCCGAGAAACATGCTGCGTCATTCAGCTTGAACGTGGGACGCGGAGGGGAGAGTACGCTTTCTCCCCGTTTGGAGGCGCCTTGCGCTTGGCTTCAAAGCTGCCTGAACAGCACTAGCGGCCCGACGTCTCTGCACGGCAGGATTGTCGTTGTGGGCCGAGGCTGCGTGTTCTCTCAAAACGAAAACCGTGCTGGCGATCCCTTTCTAGGAACTCCTCCCACGGCACCACATGTTCAGCTCCGGCCGAACGAAAGGTGACCTCAGGCCTCAAGGTAAGTTCCAGTGTTTCACGTCGGGGACGTTGGGTGTGCAGTGGTTTCCATGAGGCCATACTCCACCACGGAGCGCCTTCACTCTGCGACGCTCCTGGGGGCACACAGGATAGGAGCGCGTTCGCCAAGTTCGCAGGATGACTTCTCTCCGTGCCGGAACGGCGGCTCCTGGCTTCTGAGGAACCTTAGCCTCAACAGGGCCCTGGAGAAAGCTCTTCACATTCATAGCAAGGGCAAGGTACTGCTCTCTGGCTTGCCTGGGTTGAGTGCCCCAGTCGTCAAAGAGCCTCGCGAAGGCAGTGCTGCACAGACTCCCTTTGCCAGTCGCACGGCCTCCCTGACTGAAAGAGAACTGCAGTGCCAAAAGGCACCGTGCTGACGACTGGCTCCAGGAGGAGACTCGGGACAGCACTCTCACAGAAGCGAAAGCTAGGCTGTGGGCCCAGCCTGAGGACCAGCACGTTTTCCACACTTAACACAGCTAAGGCATGAGCCAGACGACAGCCTTGGTCCCTGAGGCCTACCTAAGGTACTGCCATACTTACCCAGTAGATCCCACGCAGAGGTCCCTGTGCCCAAAAGGGCCTCCATGGAAGGGCCCTGTTCCTCCCGTGTGTTTCCTTGAGGTAATCGGAAACCACTGAGGATAACTACGTGAGCTCAGCTTTGAAACTGGGCGACCCTGGGCAAACCTTATTCCTCTCCGTGGTAGACGAGACAGTGGCGGGTCCTAAGCTGCCTGAAGCACACTCCTCGCGCCCACCTTCTCTTTGCTGCCGGAAGGCCTCACATAAGAGGTCTGAGTTTACTCGTGACGGAAGCCGTCTGAGTGTACTCGTGTGAGGCCTGCTGCTCTCAGGTCCTTGCTGGGAGCTTCAGCAAGAGCACTCTGGAGCTCGCCGACAAAAGAATTGTGAGCCCCCCCGGCCTCAAGTAAAAGTCCAGATTTCCCCCGTCAGTAACACCTCGGAGTGCCATAGGAGCGAAGAAGCATGCGTTAACGGGATGCTTCAACAGTGCTAGGGATTTCTTTCACGAGACACTGTGCACTCACGTTCGTCGTAACAACTGTCAAAGGGCACTGTATGCCTTCCAACTCCTCTGTTGCGTTTGAGCCACAGGAAGTAAAGGCATTCGTTTGATTAAGCTCCGTGAACGGGCAACGATGATGGCGAAGCGCTGCCCTGTTCGCTCGGAAGCTCTCGTCTGTACGGCCTTCCAACGGCCTCAGGGTACGCAGTTGTAAACAGCCTTACATTCCATGCTGGTGTGCCCCCAATTAGGAACTTGGGCTCTTCTGTGAGACACCCACGTGCGTCCCAAATGAAACCGGGGAGCTCCCCCAGGACGTCTGCGTACGGCAGTCGCTTGCCAGCTGTTTACTTCCAGCCGGAGAAAGAAGAAGAGGACAGCTTTCCCAGGGACAACTCTGGACCCTTGGGACCATCCAGAGTCACCAAAGCCTAAACTTTGCACGGCCTGGGGAACGCTCTTCCTCATGGCCAGCAATCCCCACGTCAAAACCTTTCTCAGCAGAGGCAGGCACTCTCTCCCTCGTACTAGATAGCTCGGCAGAGCCTTCCGAGAAACATGCTGCGTCATTCAGCTTGAACGTGGGACGCGGAGGGGAGAGTACGCTTTCTCCCCGTTTGGAGGCGCCTTGCGCTTGGCTTCAAAGCTGCCTGAACAGCACTAGCGGCCCGACGTCTCTGCACGGCAGGATTGTCGTTGTGGGCCGAGGCTGCGTGTTCTCTCAAAACGAAAACCGTGCTGGCGATCCCTTTCTAGGAACTCCTCCCACGGCACCACATGTTCAGCTCCGGCCGAACGAAAGGTGACCTCAGGCCTCAAGGTAAGTTCCAGTGTTTCACGTCGGGGACGTTGGGTGTGCAGTGGTTTCCATGAGGCCATACTCCACCACGGAGCGCCTTCACTCTGCGACGCTCCTGGGGGCACACAGGATAGGAGCGCGTTCGCCAAGTTCGCAGGATGACTTCTCTCCGTGCCGGAACGGCGGCTCCTGGCTTCTGAGGAACCTTAGCCTCAACAGGGCCCTGGAGAAAGCTCTTCACATTCATAACAAGGGCAAGGTACTGCTCTCTGGCTTGCCTGGGTTGAGTGCCCCAGTCGTCAAAGAGCCTCGCGAAGGCAGTGCTGCACAGACTCCCTTTGCCAGTCGCTCGGCCTCCCTGACTGAAAGAGAACTGCAGTGCCAAAAGGCACCTTGCTGACGACTGGCTCCAGGAGGAGACTCGGGACAGCACTCTCACAGAAGCGAAAGCTAGGCTGTGGGCCCAGCCTGAGGACCAGCACGTTTTCCACACTTAACACAGCTAAGGCATGAGCCAGACGACAGCCTTGGTCCCTGAGGCCTACCTAAGGTACTGCCATACTTACCCAGTAGATCCCACGCAGAGGTCCCTGTGCCCAAAAGGGCCTCCATGGAAGGGCCCTGTTCCTCCCGTGTGTTTCCTTGAGGTAATCGGAAACCACTGAGGATAACTACGTGAGCTCAGCTTTGAAACTGGGCGACCCTGGGCAAACCTTATTCCCCTCCGTGGTAGACGAGACAGTGGCGGGTCCTAAGCTGCCTGAAGCACACTCCTCGCGCCCACCTTCTCTTTGCTGCCGGAAGGCCTCACATAAGAGGTCTGAGTTTACTCGTGACGGAAGCCGTCTGAGTGTACTCGTGTGAGGCCTGCTGCTCTCAGGTCCTTGCTGGGAGCTTCAGCAAGAGCACTCTGGAGCTCGCCGACAAAAGAATTGTGAGCCCCCCCGGCCTCAAGTAAAAGTCCAGATTTCCCCCGTCAGTAACACCTCGGAGTGCCATAGGAGCGAAGAAGCATGCGTTAACGGGATGCTTCAACAGTGCTAGGGATTTCTTTCACGAGACACTGTGCACTCACGTTCGTCGTAACAACTGTCAAAGGGCACTGTATGCCTTCCAACTCCTCTGTTGCGTTTGAGCCACAGGAAGTAAAGGCATTCGTTTGATTAAGCTCCGTGAACGGGCAACGATGATGGCGAAGCGCTGCCCTGTTCGCTCGGAAGCTCTCGTCTGTACGGCCTTCCAACGGCCTCAGGGTACGCAGTTGTAAACAGCCTTACATTCCATGCTGGTGTGCCCCCAATTAGGAACTTGGGCTCTTCTGTGAGACACCCACGTGCGTCCCAAATGAAACCGGGGAGCTCCCCCAGGACGTCTGCGTACGGCAGTCGCTTGCCAGCTGTTTACTTCCAGCCGGAGAAAGAAGAAGAGGACAGCTTTCCCAGGGACAACTCTGGACCCTTGGGACCATCCAGAGTCACCAAAGCCTAAACTTTGCACGGCCTGGGGAACGCTCTTCCTCATGGCCAGCAATCCCCACGTCAAAACCTTTCTCAGCAGAGGCAGGCACTCTCTCCCTCGTACTAGATAGCTCGGCAGAGCCTTCCGAGAAACATGCTGCGTCATTCAGCTTGAACGTGGGACGCGGAGGGGAGAGTACGCTTTCTCCCCGTTTGGAGGCGCCTTGCGCTTGGCTTCAAAGCTGCCTGAACAGCACTAGCGGCCCGACGTCTCTGCACGGCAGGATTGTCGTTGTGGGCCGAGGCTGCGTGTTCTCTCAAAACGAAAACCGTGCTGGCGATCCCTTTCTAGGAACTCCTCCCACGGCACCACATGTTCAGCTCCGGCCGAACGAAAGGTGACCTCAGGCCTCAAGGTAAGTTCCAGTGTTTCACGTCGGGGACGTTGGGTGTGCAGTGGTTTCCATGAGGCCATACTCCACCACGGAGCGCCTTCACTCTGCGACGCTCCTGGGGGCACACAGGATAGGAGCGCGTTCGCCAAGTTCGCAGGATGACTTCTCTCCGTGCCGGAACGGCGGCTCCTGGCTTCTGAGGAACCTTAGCCTCAACAGGGCCCTGGAGAAAGCTCTTCACATTCATAGCAAGGGCAAGGTACTGCTCTCTGGCTTGCCTGGGTTGAGTGCCCCAGTCGTCAAAGAGCCTCGCGAAGGCAGTGCTGCACAGACTCCCTTTGCCAGTCGCACGGCCTCCCTGACTGAAAGAGAACTGCAGTGCCAAAAGGCACCGTGCTGACGACTGGCTCCAGGAGGAGACTCGGGACAGCACTCTCACAGAAGCGAAAGCTAGGCTGTGGGCCCAGCCTGAGGACCAGCACGTTTTCCACACTTAACACAGCTAAGGCATGAGCCAGACGACAGCCTTGGTCCCTGAGGCCTACCTAAGGTACTGCCATACTTACCCAGTAGATCCCACGCAGAGGTCCCTGTGCCCAAAAGGGCCTCCATGGAAGGGCCCTGTTCCTCCCGTGTGTTTCCTTGAGGTAATCGGAAACCACTGAGGATAACTACGTGAGCTCAGCTTTGAAACTGGGCGACCCTGGGCAAACCTTATTCCCCTCCGTGGTAGACGAGACAGTGGCGGGTCCTAAGCTGCCTGAAGCACACTCCTCGCGCCCACCTTCTCTTTGCTGCCGGAAGGCCTCACATAAGAGGTCTGAGTTTACTCGTGACGGAAGCCGTCTGAGTGTACTCGTGTGAGGCCTGCTGCTCTCAGGTCCTTGCTGGGAGCTTCAGCAAGAGCACTCTGGAGCTCGCCGACAAAAGAATTGTGAGCCCCCCAGGCCTCAAGTAAAAGTCCAGATTTCCCCCGTCAGTAACACCTCGGAGTGCCATAGGAGCGAAGAAGCATGCGTTAACGGGATGCTTCAACAGTGCTAGGGATTTCTTTCACGAGACACTGTGCACTCACGTTCGTCGTAACAACTGTCAAAGGGCACTGTATGCCTTCCAACTCCTCTGTTGCGTTTGAGCCACAGGAAGTAAAGGCATTCGTTTGATTAAGCTCCGTGAACGGGCAACGATGATGGCGAAGCGCTGCCCTGTTCGCTCGGAAGCTCTCGTCTGTACGGCCTTCCAACGGCCTCAGGGTACGCAGTTGTAAACAGCCTTACATTCCATGCTGGTGTGCCCCCAATTAGGAACTTGGGCTCTTCTGTGAGACACCCACGTGCGTCCCAAATGAAACCGGGGAGCTCCCCCAGGACGTCTGCGTACGGCAGTCGCTTGCCAGCTGTTTACTTCCAGCCGGAGAAAGAAGAAGAGGACAGCTTTCCCAGGGACAACTCTGGACCCTTGGGACCATCCAGAGTCACCAAAGCCTAAACTTTGCACGGCCTGGGGAACGCTCTTCCTCATGGCCAGCAATCCCCACGTCAAAACCTTTCTCAGCAGAGGCAGGCACTCTCTCCCTCGTACTAGATAGCTCGGCAGAGCCTTCCGAGAAACATGCTGCGTCATTCAGCTTGAA
The DNA here is from genome assembly GCF_039906515.1 of Pseudorca crassidens. Classification (NCBI taxonomy): domain Eukaryota; kingdom Metazoa; phylum Chordata; class Mammalia; order Artiodactyla; family Delphinidae; genus Pseudorca; species Pseudorca crassidens. Next base: position 38,987 of record NW_027136174.1, on the reverse strand, counting down.
CGTGGGACGCGGAGGGGAGAGTACGCTTTCTCCCCGTTTGGAGGCGCCTTGCGCTTGGCTTCAAAGCTGCCTGAACAGCACTAGCGGCCCGACGTCTCTGCACGGCAGGATTGTCGTTGTGGGCCGAGGCTGCGTGTTCTCTCAAAACGAAAACCGTGCTGGCGATCCCTTTCTAGGAACTCCTCCCACGGCACCACATGTTCAGCTCCGGCCGAACGAAAGGTGACCTCAGGCCTCAAGGTAAGTTCCAGTGTTTCACGTCGGGGACGTTGGGTGTGCAGTGGTTTCCATGAGGCCATACTCCACCACGGAGCGCCTTCACTCTGCGACGCTCCTGGGGGCACACAGGATAGGAGCGCGTTCGCCAAGTTCGCAGGATGACTTCTCTCCGTGCCGGAACGGCGGCTCCTGGCTTCTGAGGAACCTTAGCCTCAACAGGGCCCTGGAGAAAGCTCTTCACATTCATAGCAAGGGCAAGGTACTGCTCTCTGGCTTGCCTGGGTTGAGTGCCCCAGTCGTCAAAGAGCCTCGCGAAGGCAGTGCTGCACAGACTCCCTTTGCCAGTCGCACGGCCTCCCTGACTGAAAGAGAACTGCAGTGCCAAAAGGCACCGTGCTGACGACTGGCTCCAGGAGGAGACTCGGGACAGCACTCTCACAGAAGCGAAAGCTAGGCTGTGGGCCCAGCCTGAGGACCAGCACGTTTTCCACACTTAACACAGCTAAGGCATGAGCCAGACGACAGCCTTGGTCCCTGAGGCCTACCTAAGGTACTGCCATACTTACCCAGTAGATCCCACGCAGAGGTCCCTGTGCCCAAAAGGGCCTCCATGGAAGGGCCCTGTTCCTCCCGTGTGTTTCCTTGAGGTAATCGGAAACCACTGAGGATAACTACGTGAGCTCAGCTTTGAAACTGGGCGACCCTGGGCAAACCTTATTCCCCTCCGTGGTAGACGAGACAGTGGCGGGTCCTAAGCTGCCTGAAGCACACTCCTCGCGCCCACCTTCTCTTTGCTGCCGGAAGGCCTCACATAAGAGGTCTGAGTTTACTCGTGACGGAAGCCGTCTGAGTGTACTCGTGTGAGGCCTGCTGCTCTCAGGTCCTTGCTGGGAGCTTCAGCAAGAGCACTCTGGAGCTCGCCGACAAAAGAATTGTGAGCCCCCCCGGCCTCAAGTAAAAGTCCAGATTTCCCCCGTCAGTAACACCTCGGAGTGCCATAGGAGCGAAGAAGCATGCGTTAACGGGATGCTTCAACAGTGCTAGGGATTTCTTTCACGAGACACTGTGCACTCACGTTCGTCGTAACAACTGTCAAAGGGCACTGTATGCCTTCCAACTCCTCTGTTGCGTTTGAGCCACAGGAAGTAAAGGCATTCGTTTGATTAAGCTCCGTGAACGGGCAACGATGATGGCGAAGCGCTGCCCTGTTCGCTCGGAAGCTCTCGTCTGTACGGCCTTCCAACGGCCTCAGGGTACGCAGTTGTAAACAGCCTTACATTCCATGCTGGTGTGCCCCCAATTAGGAACTTGGGCTCTTCTGTGAGACACCCACGTGCGTCCCAAATGAAACCGGGGAGCTCCCCCAGGACGTCTGCGTACGGCAGTCGGTTGCCAGCTGTTTACTTCCAGCCGGAGAAAGAAGAAGAGGACAGCTTTCCCAGGGACAACTCTGGACCCTTGGGACCATCCAGAGTCACCAAAGCCTAAACTTTGCACGGCCTGGGGAACGCTCTTCCTCATGGCCAGCAATCCCCACGTCAAAACCTTTCTCAGCAGAGGCAGGCACTCTCTCCCTCGTACTAGATAGCTCGGCAGAGCCTTCCGAGAAACATGCTGCGTCATTCAGCTTGAACGTGGGACGCGGAGGGAAGAGTACGCTTTCTCCCCGTTTGGAGGCGCCTTGCGCTTGGCTTCAAAGCTGCCTGAACAGCACTAGCGGCCCGACGTCTCTGCACGGCAGGATTGTCGTTGTGGGCCGAGGCTGCGTGTTCTCTCAAAACGAAAACCGTGCTGGCGATCCCTTTCTAGGAACTCCTCCCACGGCACCACATGTTCAGCTCCGGCCGAACGAAAGGTGACCTCAGGCCTCAAGGTAAGTTCCAGTGTTTCACGTCGGGGGAGTTGGGTGTGCGGTGGTTTCCATGAGGCCATACTCCACCACGGAGCGCCTTCACTCTGCGACGCTCCTGGGGGCACACAGGATAGGAGCGCGTTCGCCAAGTTCGCAGGATGACTTCTCTCCGTGCCGGAACGGCGGCTCCTGGCTTCTGAGGAACCTTAGCCTCAACAGGGCCCTGGAGAAAGCTCTTCACATTCATAGCAAGGGCAAGGTACTGCTCTCTGGCTTGCCTGGGTTGAGTGCCCCAGTCGTCAAAGAGCCTCGCGAAGGCAGTGCTGCACAGACTCCCTTTGCCAGTCGCACGGCCTCCCTGACTGAAAGAGAACTGCAGTGCCAAAAGGCACCGTGCTGACGACTGGCTCCAGGAGGAGACTCGGGACAGCACTCTCACAGAAGCGAAAGCTAGGCTGTGGGCCCAGCCTGAGGACCAGCACGTTTTCCACACTTAACACAGCTAAGGCATGAGCCAGACGACAGCCTTGGTCCCTGAGGCCTACCTAAGGTACTGCCATACTTACCCAGTAGATCCCACGCAGAGGTCCCTGTGCCCAAAAGGGCCTCCATGGAAGGGCCCTGTTCCTCCCGTGTGTTTCCTTGAGGTAATCGGAAACCACTGAGGATAACTACGTGAGCTCAGCTTTGAAACTGGGCGACCCTGGGCAAACCTTATTCCCCTCCGTGGTAGACGAGACAGTTGCGGGTCCTAAGCTGCCTGAAGCACGCTCCTCGCGCCCACCTTCTCTTTGCTGCCGGAAGGCCTCACATAAGAGGTCTGAGTTTACTCGTGACGGAAGCCGTCTGAGTGTACTCGTGTGAGGCCTGCTGCTCTCAGGTCCTTGCTGGGAGCTTCAGCAAGAGCACTCTGGAGCTCGCCGACAAAAGAATTGTGAGCCCCCCCGGCCTCAAGTAAAAGTCCAGATTTCCCCCGTCAGTAACACCTCGGAGTGCCATAGGAGCGAAGAAGCATGCGTTAACGGGATGCTTCAACAGTGCTAGGGATTTCTTTCACGAGACACTGTGCACTCACGTTCGTCGTAACAACTGTCAAAGGGCACTGTATGCCTTCCAACTCCTCTGTTGCGTTTGAGCCACAGGAAGTAAAGGCATTCGTTTGATTAAGCTCCGTGAACGGGCAACGATGATGGCGAAGCGCTGCCCTGTTCGCTCGAAAGCTCTCGTCTGTACGGCCTTCCAACGGCCTCAGGGTACGCAGTTGTAAACAGCCTTACATTCCATGCTGGTGTGCCCCCAATTAGGAACTTGGGCTCTTCTGTGAGACACCCACGTGCGTCCCAAATGAAACCGGGGAGCTCCCCCAGGACGTCTGCGTACGGCAGTCGGTTGCCAGCTGTTTACTTCCAGCCGGAGAAAGAAGAAGAGGACAGCTTTCCCAGGGACAACTCTGGACCCTTGGGACCATCCAGAGTCACCAAAGCCTAAACTTTGCACGGCCTGGGGAACGCTCTTCCTCATGGCCAGCAATCCCCACGTCAAAACCTTTCTCAGCAGAGGCAGGCACTCTCTCCCTCGTACTAGATAGCTCGGCAGAGCCTTCCGAGAAACATGCTGCGTCATTCAGCTTGAACGTGGGACGCGGAGGGGAGAGTACGCTTTCTCCCCGTTTGGAGGCGCCTTGCGCTTGGCTTCAAAGCTGCCTGAACAGCACTAGCGGCCCGACGTCTCTGCACGGCAGGATTGTCGTTGTGGGCCGAGGCTGCGTGTTCTCTCAAAACGAAAACCGTGCTGGCGATCCCTTTCTAGGAACTCCTCCCACGGCACCACATGTTCAGCTCCGGCCGAACGAAAGGTGACCTCAGGCCTCAAGGTAAGTTCCAGTGTTTCACGTCGGGGGAGTTGGGTGTGCAGTGGTTTCCATGAGGCCATACTCCACCACGGAGCGCCTTCACTCTGCGACGCTCCTGGGGGCACACAGGATAGGAGCGCGTTCGCCAAGTTCGCAGGATGACTTCTCTCCGTGCCGGAACGGCGGCTCCTGGCTTCTGAGGAACCTTAGCCTCAACAGGGCCCTGGAGAAAGCTCTTCACATTCATAGCAAGGGCAAGGTACTGCTCTCTGGCTTGCCTGGGTTGAGTGCCCCAGTCGTCAAAGAGCCTCGCGAAGGCAGTGCTGCACAGACTCCCTTTGCCAGTCGCACGGCCTCCCTGACTGAAAGAGAACTGCAGTGCCAAAAGGCACCGTGCTGACGACTGGCTCCAGGAGGAGACTCGGGACAGCACTCTCACAGAAGCGAAAGCTAGGCTGTGGGCCCAGCCTGAGGACCAGCACGTTTTCCACACTTAACACAGCTAAGGCATGAGCCAGACGACAGCCTTGGTCCCTGAGGCCTACCTAAGGTACTGCCATACTTACCCAGTAGATCCCACGCAGAGGTCCCTGTGCCCAAAAGGGCCTCCATGGAAGGGCCCTGTTCCTCCCGTGTGTTTCCTTGAGGTAATCGGAAACCACTGAGGATAACTACGTGAGCTCAGCTTTGAAACTGGGCGACCCTGGGCAAACCTTATTCCCCTCCGTGGTAGACGAGACAGTTGCGGGTCCTAAGCTGCCTGAAGCACGCTCCTCGCGCCCACCTTCTCTTTGCTGCCGGAAGGCCTCACATAAGAGGTCTGAGTTTACTCGTGACGGAAGCCGTCTGAGTGTACTCGTGTGAGGCCTGCTGCTCTCAGGTCCTTGCTGGGAGCTTCAGCAAGAGCACTCTGGAGCTCGCCGACAAAAGAATTGTGAGCCCCCCCGGCCTCAAGTAAAAGTCCAGATTTCCCCCGTCAGTAACACCTCGGAGTGCCATAGGAGGGAAGAAGCATGCGTTAACGGGATGCTTCAACAGTGCTAGGGATTTCTTTCACGAGACACTGTGCACTCACGTTCGTCGTAACAACTGTCAAAGGGCACTGTATGCCTTCCAACTCCTCTGTTGCGTTTGAGCCACAGGAAGTAAAGGCATTCGTTTGATTAAGCTCCGTGAACGGGCAACGATGATGGCGAAGCGCTGCCCTGTTCGCTCGAAAGCTCTCGTCTGTACGGCCTTCCAACGGCCTCAGGGTACGCAGTTGTAAACAGCCTTACATTCCATGCTGGTGTGCCCCCAATTAGGAACTTGGGCTCTTCTGTGAGACACCCACGTGCGTCCCAAATGAAACCGGGGAGCTCCCCCAGGACGTCTGCGTACGGCAGTCGCTTGCCAGCTGTTTACTTCCAGCCGGAGAAAGAAGAAGAGGACAGCTTTCCCAGGGACAACTCTGGACCCTTGGGACCATCCAGAGTCACCAAAGCCTAAACTTTGCACGGCCTGGGGAACGCTCTTCCTCATGGCCAGCAATCCCCACGTCAAAACCTTTCTCAGCAGAGGCAAGCACTCTCTCCCTCGTACTAGATAGCTCGGCAGAGCCTTCCGAGAAACATGCTGCGTCATTCAGCTTGAACGTGGGACGCGGAGGGGAGAGTACGCTTTCTCCCCGTTTGGAGGCGCCTTGCGCTTGGCTTCAAAGCTGCCTGAACAACACTAGCGGCCCGACGTCTCTGCACGGCAGGATTGTCGTTGTGGGCCGAGGCTGCGTGTTCTCTCAAAACGAAAACCGTGCTGGCGATCCCTTTCTAGGAACTCCTCCCACGGCACCACATGTTCAGCTCCGGCCGAACGAAAGGTGACCTCAGGCCTCAAGGTAAGTTCCAGTGTTTCACGTCGGGGGAGTTGGGTGTGCAGTGGTTTCCATGAGGCCATACTCCACCACGGAGCGCCTTCACTCTGCGACGCTCCTGGGGGCACACAGGATAGGAGCGCGTTCGCCAAGTTCGCAGGATGACTTCTCTCCGTGCCGGAACGGCGGCTCCTGGCTTCTGAGGAACCTTAGCCTCAACAGGGCCCTGGAGAAAGCTCTTCACATTCATAGCAAGGGCAAGGTACTGCTCTCTGGCTTGCCTGGGTTGAGTGCCCCAGTCGTCAAAGAGCCTCGCGAAGGCAGTGCTGCACAGACTCCCTTTGCCAGTCGCACGGCCTCCCTGACTGAAAGAGAACTGCAGTGCCAAAAGGCACCGTGCTGACGACTGGCTCCAGGAGGAGACTCGGGACAGCACTCTCACAGAAGCGAAAGCTAGGCTGTGGGCCCAGCCTGAGGACCAGCACGTTTTCCACACTTAACACAGCTAAGGCATGAGCCAGACGACAGCCTTGGTCCCTGAGGCCTACCTAAGGTACTGCCATACTTACCCAGTAGATCCCACGCAGAGGTCCCTGTGCCCAAAAGGGCCTCCATGGAAGGGCCCTGTTCCTCCCGTGTGTTTCCTTGAGGTAATCGGAAACCACTGAGGATAACTACGTGAGCTCAGCTTTGAAACTGGGCGACCCTGGGCAAACCTTATTCCCCTCCGTGGTAGACGAGACAGTGGCGGGTCCTAAGCTGCCTGAAGCACGCTCCTCGCGCCCACCTTCTCTTTGCTGCCGGAAGGCCTCACATAAGAGGTCTGAGTTTACTCGTGACGGAAGCCGTCTGAGTGTACTCGTGTGAGGCCTGCTGCTCTCAGGTCCTTGCTGGGAGCTTCAGCAAGAGCACTCTGGAGCTCGCCGACAAAAGAATTGTGAGCCCCCCCGGCCTCAAGTAAAAGTCCAGATTTCCCCCGTCAGTAACACCTCGGAGTGCCATAGGAGGGAAGAAGCATGCGTTAACGGGATGCTTCAACAGTGCTAGGGATTTCTTTCACGAGACACTGTGCACTCACGTTCGTCGTAACAACTGTCAAAGGGCACTGTATGCCTTCCAACTCCTCTGTTGCGTTTGAGCCACAGGAAGTAAAGGCATTCGTTTGATTAAGCTCCGTGAACGGGCAACGATGATGGCGAAGCGCTGCCCTGTTCGCTCGAAAGCTCTCGTCTGTACGGCCTTCCAACGGCCTCAGGGTACGCAGTTGTAAACAGCCTTACATTCCATGCTGGTGTGCCCCCAATTAGGAACTTGGGCTCTTCTGTGAGACACCCACGTGCGTCCCAAATGAAACCGGGGAGCTCCCCCAGGACGTCTGCGTACGGCAGTCGGTTGCCAGCTGTTTACTTCCAGCCGGAGAAAGAAGAAGAGGACAGCTTTCCCAGGGACAACTCTGGACCCTTGGGACCATCCAGAGTCACCAAAGCCTAAACTTTGCACGGCCTGGGGAACGCTCTTCCTCATGGCCAGCAATCCCCACGTCAAAACCTTTCTCAGCAGAGGCAAGCACTCTCTCCCTCGTACTAGATAGCTCGGCAGAGCCTTCCGAGAAACATGCTGCGTCATTCAGCTTGAACGTGGGACGCGGAGGGGAGAGTACGCTTTCTCCCCGTTTGGAGGCGCCTTGCGCTTGGCTTCAAAGCTGCCTGAACAACACTAGCGGCCCGACGTCTCTGCACGGCAGGATTGTCGTTGTGGGCCGAGGCTGCGTGTTCTCTCAAAACGAAAACCGTGCTGGCGATCCCTTTCTAGGAACTCCTCCCACGGCACCACATGTTCAGCTCCGGCCGAACGAAAGGTGACCTCAGGCCTCAAGGTAAGTTCCAGTGTTTCACGTCGGGGGAGTTGGGTGTGCAGTGGTTTCCATGAGGCCATACTCCACCACGGAGCGCCTTCACTCTGCGACGCTCCTGGGGGCACACAGGATAGGAGCGCGTTCGCCAAGTTCGCAGGATGACTTCTCTCCGTGCCGGAACGGCGGCTCCTGGCTTCTGAGGAACCTTAGCCTCAACAGGGCCCTGGAGAAAGCTCTTCACATTCATAGCAAGGGCAAGGTACTGCTCTCTGGCTTGCCTGGGTTGAGTGCCCCAGTCGTCAAAGAGCCTCGCGAAGGCAGTGCTGCACAGACTCCCTTTGCCAGTCGCACGGCCTCCCTGACTGAAAGAGAACTGCAGTGCCAAAAGGCACCGTGCTGACGACTGGCTCCAGGAGGAGACTCGGGACAGCACTCTCACAGAAGCGAAAGCTAGGCTGTGGGCCCAGCCTGAGGACCAGCACGTTTTCCACACTTAACACAGCTAAGGCATGAGCCAGACGACAGCCTTGGTCCCTGAGGCCTACCTAAGGTACTGCCATACTTACCCAGTAGATCCCACGCAGAGGTCCCTGTGCCCAAAAGGGCCTCCATGGAAGGGCCCTGTTCCTCCCGTGTGTTTCCTTGAGGTAATCGGAAACCACTGAGGATAACTACGTGAGCTCAGCTTTGAAACTGGGCGACCCTGGGCAAACCTTATTCCCCTCCGTGGTAGACGAGACAGTGGCGGGTCCTAAGCTGCCTGAAGCACACTCCTCGCGCCCACCTTCTCTTTGCTGCCGGAAGGCCTCACATAAGAGGTCTGAGTTTACTCGTGACGGAAGCCGTCTGAGTGTACTCGTGTGAGGCCTGCTGCTCTCAGGTCCTTGCTGGGAGCTTCAGCAAGAGCACTCTGGAGCTCGCCGACAAAAGAATTGTGAGCCCCCCCGGCCTCAAGTAAAAGTCCAGATTTCCCCCGTCAGTAACACCTCGGAGTGCCATAGGAGCGAAGAAGCATGCGTTAACGGGATGCTTCAACAGTGCTAGGGATTTCTTTCACGAGACACTGTGCACTCACGTTCGTCGTAACAACTGTCAAAGGGCACTGTATGCCTTCCAACTCCTCTGTTGCGTTTGAGCCACAGGAAGTAAAGGCATTCGTTTGATTAAGCTCCGTGAACGGGCAACGATGATGGCGAAGCGCTGCCCTGTTCGCTCGAAAGCTCTCGTCTGTACGGCCTTCCAACGGCCTCAGGGTACGCAGTTGTAAACAGCCTTACATTCCATGCTGGTGTGCCCCCAATTAGGAACTTGGGCTCTTCTGTGAGACACCCACGTGCGTCCCAAATGAAACCGGGGAGCTCCCCCAGGACGTCTGCGTACGGCAGTCGGTTGCCAGCTGTTTACTTCCAGCCGGAGAAAGAAGAAGAGGACAGCTTTCCCAGGGACAACTCTGGACCCTTGGGACCATCCAGAGTCACCAAAGCCTAAACTTTGCACGGCCTGGGGAACGCTCTTCCTCATGGCCAGCAATCCCCACGTCAAAACCTTTCTCAGCAGAGGCAGGCACTCTCTCCCTCGTACTAGATAGCTCGGCAGAGCCTTCCGAGAAACATGCTGCGTCATTCAGCTTGAACGTGGGACGCGGAGGGGAGAGTACGCTTTCTCCCCGTTTGGAGGCGCCTTGCGCTTGGCTTCAAAGCTGCCTGAACAGCACTAGCGGCCCGACGTCTCTGCACGGCAGGATTGTCGTTGTGGGCCGAGGCTGCGTGTTCTCTCAAAACGAAAACCGTGCTGGCGATCCCTTTCTAGGAACTCCTCCCACGGCACCACATGTTCAGCTCCGGCCGAACGAAAGGTGACCTCAGGCCTCAAGGTAAGTTCCAGTGTTTCACGTCGGGGACGTTGGGTGTGCAGTGGTTTCCATGAGGCCATACTCCACCACGGAGCGCCTTCACTCTGCGACGCTCCTGGGGGCACACAGGATAGGAGCGCGTTCGCCAAGTTCGCAGGATGACTTCTCTCCGTGCCGGAACGGCGGCTCCTGGCTTCTGAGGAACCTTAGCCTCAACAGGGCCCTGGAGAAAGCTCTTCACATTCATAGCAAGGGCAAGGTACTGCTCTCTGGCTTGCCTGGGTTGAGTGCCCCAGTCGTCAAAGAGCCTCGCGAAGGCAGTGCTGCACAGACTCCCTTTACCAGTCGCACGGCCTCCCTGACTGAAAGAGAACTGCAGTGCCAAAAGGCACCGTGCTGACGACTGGCTCCAGGAGGAGACTCGGGACAGCACTCTCACAGAAGCGAAAGCTAGGCTGTGGGCCCAGCCTGAGGACCAGCACGTTTTCCACACTTAACACAGCTAAGGCATGAGCCAGACGACAGCCTTGGTCCCTGAGGCCTACCTAAGGTACTGCCATACTTACCCAGTAGATCCCACGCAGAGGTCCCTGTGCCCAAAAGGGCCTCCATGGAAGGGCCCTGTTCCTCCCGTGTGTTTCCTTGAGGTAATCGGAAACCACTGAGGATAACTACGTGAGCTCAGCTTTGAAACTGGGCGACCCTGGGCAAACCTTATTCCCCTCCGTGGTAGACGAGACAGTTGCGGGTCCTAAGCTGCCTGAAGCACACTCCTCGCGCCCACCTTCTCTTTGCTGCCGGAAGGCCTCACATAAGAGGTCTGAGTTTACTCGTGACGGAAGCCGTCTGAGTGTACTCGTGTGAGGCCTGCTGCTCTCAGGTCCTTGCTGGGAGCTTCAGCAAGAGCACTCTGGAGCTCGCCGACAAAAGAATTGTGAGCCCCCCCGGCCTCAAGTAAAAGTCCAGATTTCCCCCGTCAGTAACACCTCGGAGTGCCATAGGAGCGAAGAAGCATGCGTTAACGGGATGCTTCAACAGTGCTAGGGATTTCTTTCACGAGACACTGTGCACTCACGTTCGTCGTAACAACTGTCAAAGGGCACTGTATGCCTTCCAACTCCTCTGTTGCGTTTGAGCCACAGGAAGTAAAGGCATTCGTTTGATTAAGCTCCGTGAACGGGCAACGATGATGGCGAAGCGCTGCCCTGTTCGCTCGAAAGCTCTCGTCTGTACGGCCTTCCAACGGCCTCAGGGTACGCAGTTGTAAACAGCCTTACATTCCATGCTGGTGTGCCCCCAATTAGGAACTTGGGCTCTTCTGTGAGACACCCACGTGCGTCCCAAATGAAACCGGGGAGCTCCCCCAGGACGTCTGCGTACGGCAGTCGGTTGCCAGCTGTTTACTTCCAGCCGGAGAAAGAAGAAGAGGACAGCTTTCCCAGGGACAACTCTGGACCCTTGGGACCATCCAGAGTCACCAAAGCCTAAACTTTGCACGGCCTGGGGAACGCTCTTCCTCATGGCCAGCAATCCCCACGTCAAAACCTTTCTCAGCAGAGGCAGGCACTCTCTCCCTCGTACTAGATAGCTCGGCAGAGCCTTCCGAGAAACATGCTGCGTCATTCAGCTTGAACGTGGGACGCGGAGGGGAGAGTACGCTTTCTCCCCGTTTGGAGGCGCCTTGCGCTTGGCTTCAAAGCTGCCTGAACAGCACTAGCGGCCCGACGTCTCTGCACGGCAGGATTGTCGTTGTGGGCCGAGGCTGCGTGTTCTCTCAAAACGAAAACCGTGCTGGCGATCCCTTTCTAGGAACTCCTCCCACGGCACCACATGTTCAGCTCCGGCCGAACGAAAGGTGACCTCAGGCCTCAAGGTAAGTTCCAGTGTTTCACGTCGGGGACGTTGGGTGTGCAGTGGTTTCCATGAGGCCATACTCCACCACGGAGCGCCTTCACTCTGCGACGCTCCTGGGGGCACACAGGATAGGAGCGCGTTCGCCAAGTTCGCAGGATGACTTCTCTCCGTGCCGGAACGGCGGCTCCTGGCTTCTGAGGAACCTTAGCCTCAACAGGGCCCTGGAGAAAGCTCTTCACATTCATAGCAAGGGCAAGGTACTGCTCTCTGGCTTGCCTGGGTTGAGTGCCCCAGTCGTCAAAGAGCCTCGCGAAGGCAGTGCTGCACAGACTCCCTTTACCAGTCGCACGGCCTCCCTGACTGAAAGAGAACTGCAGTGCCAAAAGGCACCGTGCTGACGACTGGCTCCAGGAGGAGACTCGGGACAGCACTCTCACAGAAGCGAAAGCTAGGCTGTGGGCCCAGCCTGAGGACCAGCACGTTTTCCACACTTAACACAGCTAAGGCATGAGCCAGACGACAGCCTTGGTCCCTGAGGCCTACCTAAGGTACTGCCATACTTACCCAGTAGATCCCACGCAGAGGTCCCTGTGCCCAAAAGGGCCTCCATGGAAGGGCCCTGTTCCTCCCGTGTGTTTCCTTGAGGTAATCGGAAACCACTGAGGATAACTACGTGAGCTCAGCTTTGAAACTGGGCGACCCTGGGCAAACCTTATTCCCCTCCGTGGTAGACGAGACAGTTGCGGGTCCTAAGCTGCCTGAAGCACACTCCTCGCGCCCACCTTCTCTTTGCTGCCGGAAGGCCTCACATAAGAGGTCTGAGTTTACTCGTGACGGAAGCCGTCTGAGTGTACTCGTGTGAGGCCTGCTGCTCTCAGGTCCTTGCTGGGAGCTTCAGCAAGAGCACTCTGGAGCTCGCCGACAAAAGAATTGTGAGCCCCCCCGGCCTCAAGTAAAAGTCCAGATTTCCCCCGTCAGTAACACCTCGGAGTGCCATAGGAGCGAAGAAGCATGCGTTAACGGGATGCTTCAACAGTGCTAGGGATTTCTTTCACGAGACACTGTGCACTCACGTTCGTCGTAACAACTGTCAAAGGGCACTGTATGCCTTCCAACTCCTCTGTTGCGTTTGAGCCACAGGAAGTAAAGGCATTCGTTTGATTAAGCTCCGTGAACGGGCAACGATGATGGCGAAGCGCTGCCCTGTTCGCTCGAAAGCTCTCGTCTGTACGGCCTTCCAACGGCCTCAGGGTACGCAGTTGTAAACAGCCTTACATTCCATGCTGGTGTGCCCCCAATTAGGAACTTGGGCTCTTCTGTGAGACACCCACGTGCGTCCCAAATGAAACCGGGGAGCTCCCCCAGGACGTCTGCGTACGGCAGTCGGTTGCCAGCTGTTTACTTCCAGCCGGAGAAAGAAGAAGAGGACAGCTTTCCCAGGGACAACTCTGGACCCTTGGGACCATCCAGAGTCACCAAAGCCTAAACTTTGCACGGCCTGGGGAACGCTCTTCCTCATGGCCAGCAATCCCCACGTCAAAACCTTTCTCAGCAGAGGCAGGCACTCTCTCCCTCGTACTAGATAGCTCGGCAGAGCCTTCCGAGAAACATGCTGCGTCATTCAGCTTGAACGTGGGACGCGGAGGGGAGAGTACGCTTTCTCCCCGTTTGGAGGCGCCTTGCGCTTGGCTTCAAAGCTGCCTGAACAGCACTAGCGGCCCGACGTCTCTGCACGGCAGGATTGTCGTTGTGGGCCGAGGCTGCGTGTTCTCTCAAAACGAAAACCGTGCTGGCGATCCCTTTCTAGGAACTCCTCCCACGGCACCACATGTTCAGCTCCGGCCGAACGAAAGGTGACCTCAGGCCTCAAGGTAAGTTCCAGTGTTTCACGTCGGGGACGTTGGGTGTGCAGTGGTTTCCATGAGGCCATACTCCACCACGGAGCGCCTTCACTCTGCAACGCTCCTGGGGGCACACAGGATAGGAGCGCGTTCGCCAAGTTCGCAGGATGACTTCTCTCCGTGCCGGAACGGCGGCTCCTGGCTTCTGAGGAACCTTAGCCTCAACAGGGCCCTGGAGAAAGCTCTTCACATTCATAGCAAGGGCAAGGTACTGCTCTCTGGCTTGCCTGGGTTGAGTGCCCCAGTCGTCAAAGAGCCTCGCGAAGGCAGTGCTGCACAGACTCCCTTTGCCAGTCGCACGGCCTCCCTGACTGAAAGAGAACTGCAGTGCCAAAAGGCACCGTGCTGACGACTGGCTCCAGGAGGAGACTCGGGACAGCACTCTCACAGAAGCGAAAGCTAGGCTGTGGGCCCAGCCTGAGGACCAGCACGTTTTCCACACTTAACACAGCTAAGGCATGAGCCAGACGACAGCCTTGGTCCCTGAGGCCTACCTAAGGTACTGCCATACTTACCCAGTAGATCCCACGCAGAGGTCCCTGTGCCCAAAAGGGCCTCCATGGAAGGGCCCTGTTCCTCCCGTGTGTTTCCTTGAGGTAATCGGAAACCACTGAGGATAACTACGTGAGCTCAGCTTTGAAACTGGGCGACCCTGGGCAAACCTTATTCCCCTCCGTGGTAGACGAGACAGTTGCGGGTCCTAAGCTGCCTGAAGCACGCTCCTCGCGCCCACCTTCTCTTTGCTGCCGGAAGGCCTCACATAAGAGGTCTGAGTTTACTCGTGACGGAAGCCGTCTGAGTGTACTCGTGTGAGGCCTGCTGCTCTCAGGTCCTTGCTGGGAGCTTCAGCAAGAGCACTCTGGAGCTCGCCGACAAAAGAATTGTGAGCCCCCCCGGCCTCAAGTAAAAGTCCAGATTTCCCCCGTCAGTAACACCTCGGAGTGCCATAGGAGCGAAGAAGCATGCGTTAACGGGATGCTTCAACAGTGCTAGGGATTTCTTTCACGAGACACTGTGCACTCACGTTCGTCGTAACAACTGTCAAAGGGCACTGTATGCCTTCCAACTCCTCTGTTGCGTTTGAGCCACAGGAAGTAAAGGCATTCGTTTGATTAAGCTCCGTGAACGGGCAACGATGATGGCGAAGCGCTGCCCTGTTCGCTCGAAAGCTCTCGTCTGTACGGCCTTCCAACGGCCTCAGGGTACGCAGTTGTAAACAGCCTTACATTCCATGCTGGTGTGCCCCCAATTAGGAACTTGGGCTCTTCTGTGAGACACCCACGTGCGTCCCAAATGAAACCGGGGAGCTCCCCCAGGACGTCTGCGTACGGCAGTCGCTTGCCAGCTGTTTACTTCCAGCCGGAGAAAGAAGAAGAGGACAGCTTTCCCAGGGACAACTCTGGACCCTTGGGACCATCCAGAGTCACCAAAGCCTAAACTTTGCACGGCCTGGGGAACGCTCTTCCTCATGGCCAGCAATCCCCACGTCAAAACCTTTCTCAGCAGAGGCAGGCACTCTCTCCCTCGTACTAGATAGCTCGGCAGAGCCTTCCGAGAAACATGCTGCGTCATTCAGCTTGAACGTGGGACGCGGAGGGGAGAGTACGCTTTCTCCCCGTTTGGAGGCGCCTTGCGCTTGGCTTCAAAGCTGCCTGAACAGCACTAGCGGCCCGACGTCTCTGCACGGCAGGATTGTCGTTGTGGGCCGAGGCTGCGTGTTCTCTCAAAACGAAAACCGTGCTGGCGATCCCTTTCTAGGAACTCCTCCCACGGCACCACATGTTCAGCTCCGGCCGAACGAAAGGTGACCTCAGGCCTCAAGGTAAGTTCCAGTGTTTCACGTCGGGGACGTTGGGTGTGCAGTGGTTTCCATGAGGCCATACTCCACCACGGAGCGCCTTCACTCTGCGACGCTCCTGGGGGCACACAGGATAGGAGCGCGTTCGCCAAGTTCGCAGGATGACTTCTCTCCGTGCCGGAACGGCGGCTCCTGGCTTCTGAGGAACCTTAGCCTCAACAGGGCCCTGGAGAAAGCTCTTCACATTCATAGCAAGGGCAAGGTACTGCTCTCTGGCTTGCCTGGGTTGAGTGCCCCAGTCGTCAAAGAGCCTCGCGAAGGCAGTGCTGCACAGACTCCCTTTGCCAGTCGCACGGCCTCCCTGACTGAAAGAGAACTGCAGTGCCAAAAGGCACCGTGCTGACGACTGGCTCCAGGAGGAGACTCGGGACAGCACTCTCACAGAAGCGAAAGCTAGGCTGTGGGCCCAGCCTGAGGACCAGCACGTTTTCCACACTTAACACAGCTAAGGCATGAGCCAGACGACAGCCTTGGTCCCTGAGGCCTACCTAAGGTACTGCCATACTTACCCAGTAGATCCCACGCAGAGGTCCCTGTGCCCAAAAGGGCCTCCATGGAAGGGCCCTGTTCCTCCCGTGTGTTTCCTTGAGGTAATCGGAAACCACTGAGGATAACTACGTGAGCTCAGCTTTGAAACTGGGCGACCCTGGGCAAACCTTATTCCCCTCCGTGGTAGACGAGACAGTTGCGGGTCCTAAGCTGCCTGAAGCACACTCCTCGCGCCCACCTTCTCTTTGCTGCCGGAAGGCCTCACATAAGAGGTCTGAGTTTACTCGTGACGGAAGCCGTCTGAGTGTACTCGTGTGAGGCCTGCTGCTCTCAGGTCCTTGCTGGGAGCTTCAGCAAGAGCACTCTGGAGCTCGCCGACAAAAGAATTGTGAGCCCCCCCGGCCTCAAGTAAAAGTCCAGATTTCCCCCGTCAGTAACACCTCGGAGTGCCATAGGAGCGAAGAAGCATGCGTTAACGGGATGCTTCAACAGTGCTAGGGATTTCTTTCACGAGACACTGTGCACTCACGTTCGTCGTAACAACTGTCAAAGGGCACTGTATGCCTTCCAACTCCTCTGTTGCGTTTGAGCCACAGGAAGTAAAGGCATTCGTTTGATTAAGCTCCGTGAACGGGCAACGATGATGGCGAAGCGCTGCCCTGTTCGCTCGAAAGCTCTCGTCTGTACGGCCTTCCAACGGCCTCAGGGTACGCAGTTGTAAACAGCCTTACATTCCATGCTGGTGTGCCCCCAATTAGGAACTTGGGCTCTTCTGTGAGACACCCACGTGCGTCCCAAATGAAACCGGGGAGCTCCCCCAGGACGTCTGCGTACGGCAGTCGGTTGCCAGCTGTTTACTTCCAGCCGGAGAAAGAAGAAGAGGACAGCTTTCCCAGGGACAACTCTGGACCCTTGGGACCATCCAGAGTCACCAAAGCCTAAACTTTGCACGGCCTGGGGAACGCTCTTCCTCATGGCCAGCAATCCCCACGTCAAAACCTTTCTCAGCAGAGGCAGGCACTCTCTCCCTCGTACTAGATAGCTCGGCAGAGCCTTCCGAGAAACATGCTGCGTCATTCAGCTTGAACGTGGGACGCGGAGGGGAGAGTACGCTTTCTCCCCGTTTGGAGGCGCCTTGCGCTTGGCTTCAAAGCTGCCTGAACAGCACTAGCGGCCCGACGTCTCTGCACGGCAGGATTGTCGTTGTGGGCCGAGGCTGCGTGTTCTCTCAAAACGAAAACCGTGCTGGCGATCCCTTTCTAGGAACTCCTCCCACGGCACCACATGTTCAGCTCCGGCCGAACGAAAGGTGACCTCAGGCCTCAAGGTAAGTTCCAGTGTTTCACGTCGGGGACGTTGGGTGTGCAGTGGTTTCCATGAGGCCATACTCCACCACGGAGCGCCTTCACTCTGCGACGCTCCTGGGGGCACACAGGATAGGAGCGCGTTCGCCAAGTTCGCAGGATGACTTCTCTCCGTGCCGGAACGGCGGCTCCTGGCTTCTGAGGAACCTTAGCCTCAACAGGGCCCTGGAGAAAGCTCTTCACATTCATAGCAAGGGCAAGGTACTGCTCTCTGGCTTGCCTGGGTTGAGTGCCCCAGTCGTCAAAGAGCCTCGCGAAGGCAGTGCTGCACAGACTCCCTTTGCCAGTCGCACGGCCTCCCTGACTGAAAGAGAACTGCAGTGCCAAAAGGCACCGTGCTGACGACTGGCTCCAGGAGGAGACTCGGGACAGCACTCTCACAGAAGCGAAAGCTAGGCTGTGGGCCCAGCCTGAGGACCAGCACGTTTTCCACACTTAACACAGCTAAGGCATGAGCCAGACGACAGCCTTGGTCCCTGAGGCCTACCTAAGGTACTGCCATACTTACCCAGTAGATCCCACGCAGAGGTCCCTGTGCCCAAAAGGGCCTCCATGGAAGGGCCCTGTTCCTCCCGTGTGTTTCCTTGAGGTAATCGGAAACCACTGAGGATAACTACGTGAGCTCAGCTTTGAAACTGGGCAACCCTGGGCAAACCTTATTCCCCTCCGTGGTAGACGAGACAGTTGCGGGTCCTAAGCTGCCTGAAGCACGCTCCTCGCGCCCACCTTCTCTTTGCTGCCGGAAGGCCTCACATAAGAGGTCTGAGTTTACTCGTGACGGAAGCCGTCTGAGTGTACTCGTGTGAGGCCTGCTGCTCTCAGGTCCTTGCTGGGAGCTTCAGCAAGAGCACTCTGGAGCTCGCCGACAAAAGAATTGTGAGCCCCCCCGGCCTCAAGTAAAAGTCCAGATTTCCCCCGTCAGTAACACCTCGGAGTGCCATAGGAGCGAAGAAGCATGCGTTAACGGGATGCTTCAACAGTGCTAGGGATTTCTTTCACGAGACACTGTGCACTCACGTTCGTCGTAACAACTGTCAAAGGGCACTGTATGCCTTCCAACTCCTCTGTTGCGTTTGAGCCACAGGAAGTAAAGGCATTCGTTTGATTAAGCTCCGTGAACGGGCAACGATGATGGCGAAGCGCTGCCCTGTTCGCTCGAAAGCTCTCGTCTGTACGGCCTTCCAACGGCCTCAGGGTACGCAGTTGTAAACAGCCTTACATTCCATGCTGGTGTGCCCCCAATTAGGAACTTGGGCTCTTCTGTGAGACACCCACGTGCGTCCCAAATGAAACCGGGGAGCTCCCCCAGGACGTCTGCGTACGGCAGTCGGTTGCCAGCTGTTTACTTCCAGCCGGAGAAAGAAGAAGAGGACAGCTTTCCCAGGGACAACTCTGGACCCTTGGGACCATCCAGAGTCACCAAAGCCTAAACTTTGCACGGCCTGGGGAACGCTCTTCCTCATGGCCAGCAATCCCCACGTCAAAACCTTTCTCAGCAGAGGCAGGCACT
This sequence comes from Pseudorca crassidens, assembly GCF_039906515.1. Taxonomy (NCBI): domain Eukaryota; kingdom Metazoa; phylum Chordata; class Mammalia; order Artiodactyla; family Delphinidae; genus Pseudorca; species Pseudorca crassidens. The sequence goes on along the minus strand of NW_027136174.1, from coordinate 20,532 downwards.
CTCTCCCTCGTACTAGATAGCTCGGCAGAGCCTTCCGAGAAACATGCTGCGTCATTCAGCTTGAACGTGGGACGCGGAGGGGAGAGTACGCTTTCTCCCCGTTTGGAGGCGCCTTGCGCTTGGCTTCAAAGCTGCCTGAACAGCACTAGCGGCCCGACGTCTCTGCACGGCAGGATTGTCGTTGTGGGCCGAGGCTGCGTGTTCTCTCAAAACGAAAACCGTGCTGGCGATCCCTTTCTAGGAACTCCTCCCACGGCACCACATGTTCAGCTCCGGCCGAACGAAAGGTGACCTCAGGCCTCAAGGTAAGTTCCAGTGTTTCACGTCGGGGACGTTGGGTGTGCAGTGGTTTCCATGAGGCCATACTCCACCACGGAGCGCCTTCACTCTGCGACGCTCCTGGGGGCACACAGGATAGGAGCGCGTTCGCCAAGTTCGCAGGATGACTTCTCTCCGTGCCGGAACGGCGGCTCCTGGCTTCTGAGGAACCTTAGCCTCAACAGGGCCCTGGAGAAAGCTCTTCACATTCATAGCAAGGGCAAGGTACTGCTCTCTGGCTTGCCTGGGTTGAGTGCCCCAGTCGTCAAAGAGCCTCGCGAAGGCAGTGCTGCACAGACTCCCTTTGCCAGTCGCACGGCCTCCCTGACTGAAAGAGAACTGCAGTGCCAAAAGGCACCGTGCTGACGACTGGCTCCAGGAGGAGACTCGGGACAGCACTCTCACAGAAGCGAAAGCTAGGCTGTGGGCCCAGCCTGAGGACCAGCACGTTTTCCACACTTAACACAGCTAAGGCATGAGCCAGACGACAGCCTTGGTCCCTGAGGCCTACCTAAGGTACTGCCATACTTACCCAGTAGATCCCACGCAGAGGTCCCTGTGCCCAAAAGGGCCTCCATGGAAGGGCCCTGTTCCTCCCGTGTGTTTCCTTGAGGTAATCGGAAACCACTGAGGATAACTACGTGAGCTCAGCTTTGAAACTGGGCGACCCTGGGCAAACCTTATTCCCCTCCGTGGTAGACGAGACAGTTGCGGGTCCTAAGCTGCCTGAAGCACGCTCCTCGCGCCCACCTTCTCTTTGCTGCCGGAAGGCCTCACATAAGAGGTCTGAGTTTACTCGTGACGGAAGCCGTCTGAGTGTACTCGTGTGAGGCCTGCTGCTCTCAGGTCCTTGCTGGGAGCTTCAGCAAGAGCACTCTGGAGCTCGCCGACAAAAGAATTGTGAGCCCCCCCGGCCTCAAGTAAAAGTCCAGATTTCCCCCGTCAGTAACACCTCGGAGTGCCATAGGAGCGAAGAAGCATGCGTTAACGGGATGCTTCAACAGTGCTAGGGATTTCTTTCACGAGACACTGTGCACTCACGTTCGTCGTAACAACTGTCAAAGGGCACTGTATGCCTTCCAACTCCTCTGTTGCGTTTGAGCCACAGGAAGTAAAGGCATTCGTTTGATTAAGCTCCGTGAACGGGCAACGATGATGGCGAAGCGCTGCCCTGTTCGCTCGAAAGCTCTCGTCTGTACGGCCTTCCAACGGCCTCAGGGTACGCAGTTGTAAACAGCCTTACATTCCATGCTGGTGTGCCCCCAATTAGGAACTTGGGCTCTTCTGTGAGACACCCACGTGCGTCCCAAATGAAACCGGGGAGCTCCCCCAGGACGTCTGCGTACGGCAGTCGGTTGCCAGCTGTTTACTTCCAGCCGGAGAAAGAAGAAGAGGACAGCTTTCCCAGGGACAACTCTGGACCCTTGGGACCATCCAGAGTCACCAAAGCCTAAACTTTGCACGGCCTGGGGAACGCTCTTCCTCATGGCCAGCAATCCCCACGTCAAAACCTTTCTCAGCAGAGGCAGGCACTCTCTCCCTCGTACTAGATAGCTCGGCAGAGCCTTCCGAGAAACATGCTGCGTCATTCAGCTTGAACGTGGGACGCGGAGGGGAGAGTACGCTTTCTCCCCGTTTGGAGGCGCCTTGCGCTTGGCTTCAAAGCTGCCTGAACAGCACTAGCGGCCCGACGTCTCTGCACGGCAGGATTGTCGTTGTGGGCCGAGGCTGCGTGTTCTCTCAAAACGAAAACCGTGCTGGCGATCCCTTTCTAGGAACTCCTCCCACGGCACCACATGTTCAGCTCCGGCCGAACGAAAGGTGACCTCAGGCCTCAAGGTAAGTTCCAGTGTTTCACGTCGGGGACGTTGGGTGTGCAGTGGTTTCCATGAGGCCATACTCCACCACGGAGCGCCTTCACTCTGCGACGCTCCTGGGGGCACACAGGATAGGAGCGCGTTCGCCAAGTTCGCAGGATGACTTCTCTCCGTGCCGGAACGGCGGCTCCTGGCTTCTGAGGAACCTTAGCCTCAACAGGGCCCTGGAGAAAGCTCTTCACATTCATAGCAAGGGCAAGGTACTGCTCTCTGGCTTGCCTGGGTTGAGTGCCCCAGTCGTCAAAGAGCCTCGCGAAGGCAGTGCTGCACAGACTCCCTTTGCCAGTCGCACGGCCTCCCTGACTGAAAGAGAACTGCAGTGCCAAAAGGCACCGTGCTGACGACTGGCTCCAGGAGGAGACTCGGGACAGCACTCTCACAGAAGCGAAAGCTAGGCTGTGGGCCCAGCCTGAGGACCAGCACGTTTTCCACACTTAACACAGCTAAGGCATGAGCCAGACGACAGCCTTGGTCCCTGAGGCCTACCTAAGGTACTGCCATACTTACCCAGTAGATCCCACGCAGAGGTCCCTGTGCCCAAAAGGGCCTCCATGGAAGGGCCCTGTTCCTCCCGTGTGTTTCCTTGAGGTAATCGGAAACCACTGAGGATAACTACGTGAGCTCAGCTTTGAAACTGGGCGACCCTGGGCAAACCTTATTCCCCTCCGTGGTAGACGAGACAGTTGCGGGTCCTAAGCTGCCTGAAGCACGCTCCTCGCGCCCACCTTCTCTTTGCTGCCGGAAGGCCTCACATAAGAGGTCTGAGTTTACTCGTGACGGAAGCCGTCTGAGTGTACTCGTGTGAGGCCTGCTGCTCTCAGGTCCTTGCTGGGAGCTTCAGCAAGAGCACTCTGGAGCTCGCCGACAAAAGAATTGTGAGCCCCCCCGGCCTCAAGTAAAAGTCCAGATTTCCCCCGTCAGTAACACCTCGGAGTGCCATAGGAGCGAAGAAGCATGCGTTAACGGGATGCTTCAACAGTGCTAGGGATTTCTTTCACGAGACACTGTGCACTCACGTTCGTCGTAACAACTGTCAAAGGGCACTGTATGCCTTCCAACTCCTCTGTTGCGTTTGAGCCACAGGAAGTAAAGGCATTCGTTTGATTAAGCTCCGTGAACGGGCAACGATGATGGCGAAGCGCTGCCCTGTTCGCTCGAAAGCTCTCGTCTGTACGGCCTTCCAACGGCCTCAGGGTACGCAGTTGTAAACAGCCTTACATTCCATGCTGGTGTGCCCCCAATTAGGAACTTGGGCTCTTCTGTGAGACACCCACGTGCGTCCCAAATGAAACCGGGGAGCTCCCCCAGGACGTCTGCGTACGGCAGTCGGTTGCCAGCTGTTTACTTCCAGCCGGAGAAAGAAGAAGAGGACAGCTTTCCCAGGGACAACTCTGGACCCTTGGGACCATCCAGAGTCACCAAAGCCTAAACTTTGCACGGCCTGGGGAACGCTCTTCCTCATGGCCAGCAATCCCCACGTCAAAACCTTTCTCAGCAGAGGCAGGCACTCTCTCCCTCGTACTAGATAGCTCGGCAGAGCCTTCCGAGAAACATGCTGCGTCATTCAGCTTGAACGTGGGACGCGGAGGGGAGAGTACGCTTTCTCCCCGTTTGGAGGCGCCTTGCGCTTGGCTTCAAAGCTGCCTGAACAGCACTAGCGGCCCGACGTCTCTGCACGGCAGGATTGTCGTTGTGGGCCGAGGCTGCGTGTTCTCTCAAAACGAAAACCGTGCTGGCGATCCCTTTCTAGGAACTCCTCCCACGGCACCACATGTTCAGCTCCGGCCGAACGAAAGGTGACCTCAGGCCTCAAGGTAAGTTCCAGTGTTTCACGTCGGGGACGTTGGGTGTGCAGTGGTTTCCATGAGGCCATACTCCACCACGGAGCGCCTTCACTCTGCGACGCTCCTGGGGGCACACAGGATAGGAGCGCGTTCGCCAAGTTCGCAGGATGACTTCTCTCCGTGCCGGAACGGCGGCTCCTGGCTTCTGAGGAACCTTAGCCTCAACAGGGCCCTGGAGAAAGCTCTTCACATTCATAGCAAGGGCAAGGTACTGCTCTCTGGCTTGCCTGGGTTGAGTGCCCCAGTCGTCAAAGAGCCTCGCGAAGGCAGTGCTGCACAGACTCCCTTTGCCAGTCGCACGGCCTCCCTGACTGAAAGAGAACTGCAGTGCCAAAAGGCACCGTGCTGACGACTGGCTCCAGGAGGAGACTCGGGACAGCACTCTCACAGAAGCGAAAGCTAGGCTGTGGGCCCAGCCTGAGGACCAGCACGTTTTCCACACTTAACACAGCTAAGGCATGAGCCAGACGACAGCCTTGGTCCCTGAGGCCTACCTAAGGTACTGCCATACTTACCCAGTAGATCCCACGCAGAGGTCCCTGTGCCCAAAAGGGCCTCCATGGAAGGGCCCTGTTCCTCCCGTGTGTTTCCTTGAGGTAATCGGAAACCACTGAGGATAACTACGTGAGCTCAGCTTTGAAACTGGGCGACCCTGGGCAAACCTTATTCCCCTCCGTGGTAGACGAGACAGTTGCGGGTCCTAAGCTGCCTGAAGCACGCTCCTCGCGCCCACCTTCTCTTTGCTGCCGGAAGGCCTCACATAAGAGGTCTGAGTTTACTCGTGACGGAAGCCGTCTGAGTGTACTCGTGTGAGGCCTGCTGCTCTCAGGTCCTTGCTGGGAGCTTCAGCAAGAGCACTCTGGAGCTCGCCGACAAAAGAATTGTGAGCCCCCCCGGCCTCAAGTAAAAGTCCAGATTTCCCCCGTCAGTAACACCTCGGAGTGCCATAGGAGCGAAGAAGCATGCGTTAACGGGATGCTTCAACAGTGCTAGGGATTTCTTTCACGAGACACTGTGCACTCACGTTCGTCGTAACAACTGTCAAAGGGCACTGTATGCCTTCCAACTCCTCTGTTGCGTTTGAGCCACAGGAAGTAAAGGCATTCGTTTGATTAAGCTCCGTGAACGGGCAACGATGATGGCGAAGCGCTGCCCTGTTCGCTCGAAAGCTCTCGTCTGTACGGCCTTCCAACGGCCTCAGGGTACGCAGTTGTAAACAGCCTTACATTCCATGCTGGTGTGCCCCCAATTAGGAACTTGGGCTCTTCTGTGAGACACCCACGTGCGTCCCAAATGAAACCGGGGAGCTCCCCCAGGACGTCTGCGTACGGCAGTCGGTTGCCAGCTGTTTACTTCCAGCCGGAGAAAGAAGAAGAGGACAGCTTTCCCAGGGACAACTCTGGACCCTTGGGACCATCCAGAGTCACCAAAGCCTAAACTTTGCACGGCCTGGGGAACGCTCTTCCTCATGGCCAGCAATCCCCACGTCAAAACCTTTCTCAGCAGAGGCAGGCACTCTCTCCCTCGTACTAGATAGCTCGGCAGAGCCTTCCGAGAAACATGCTGCGTCATTCAGCTTGAACGTGGGACGCGGAGGGGAGAGTACGCTTTCTCCCCGTTTGGAGGCGCCTTGCGCTTGGCTTCAAAGCTGCCTGAACAGCACTAGCGGCCCGACGTCTCTGCACGGCAGGATTGTCGTTGTGGGCCGAGGCTGCGTGTTCTCTCAAAACGAAAACCGTGCTGGCGATCCCTTTCTAGGAACTCCTCCCACGGCACCACATGTTCAGCTCCGGCCGAACGAAAGGTGACCTCAGGCCTCAAGGTAAGTTCCAGTGTTTCACGTCGGGGGAGTTGGGTGTGCAGTGGTTTCCATGAGGCCATACTCCACCACGGAGCGCCTTCACTCTGCGACGCTCCTGGGGGCACACAGGATAGGAGCGCGTTCGCCAAGTTCGCAGGATGACTTCTCTCCGTGCCGGAACGGCGGCTCCTGGCTTCTGAGGAACCTTAGCCTCAACAGGGCCCTGGAGAAAGCTCTTCACATTCATAGCAAGGGCAAGGTACTGCTCTCTGGCTTGCCTGGGTTGAGTGCCCCAGTCGTCAAAGAGCCTCGCGAAGGCAGTGCTGCACAGACTCCCTTTGCCAGTCGCACGGCCTCCCTGACTGAAAGAGAACTGCAGTGCCAAAAGGCACCGTGCTGACGACTGGCTCCAGGAGGAGACTCGGGACAGCACTCTCACAGAAGCGAAAGCTAGGCTGTGGGCCCAGCCTGAGGACCAGCACGTTTTCCACACTTAACACAGCTAAGGCATGAGCCAGACGACAGCCTTGGTCCCTGAGGCCTACCTAAGGTACTGCCATACTTACCCAGTAGATCCCACGCAGAGGTCCCTGTGCCCAAAAGGGCCTCCATGGAAGGGCCCTGTTCCTCCCGTGTGTTTCCTTGAGGTAATCGGAAACCACTGAGGATAACTACGTGAGCTCAGCTTTGAAACTGGGCGACCCTGGGCAAACCTTATTCCCCTCCGTGGTAGACGAGACAGTTGCGGGTCCTAAGCTGCCTGAAGCACGCTCCTCGCGCCCACCTTCTCTTTGCTGCCGGAAGGCCTCACATAAGACGTCTGAGTTTACTCGTGACGGAAGCCGTCTGAGTGTACTCGTGTGAGGCCTGCTGCTCTCAGGTCCTTGCTGGGAGCTTCAGCAAGAGCACTCTGGAGCTCGCCGACAAAAGAATTGTGAGCCCCCCCGGCCTCAAGTAAAAGTCCAGATTTCCCCCGTCAGTAACACCTCGGAGTGCCATAGGAGCGAAGAAGCATGCGTTAACGGGATGCTTCAACAGTGCTAGGGATTTCTTTCACGAGACACTGTGCACTCACGTTCGTCGTAACAACTGTCAAAGGGCACTGTATGCCTTCCAACTCCTCTGTTGCGTTTGAGCCACAGGAAGTAAAGGCATTCGTTTGATTAAGCTCCGTGAACGGGCAACGATGATGGCGAAGCGCTGCCCTGTTCGCTCGAAAGCTCTCGTCTGTACGGCCTTCCAACGGCCTCAGGGTACGCAGTTGTAAACAGCCTTACATTCCATGCTGGTGTGCCCCCAATTAGGAACTTGGGCTCTTCTGTGAGACACCCACGTGCGTCCCAAATGAAACCGGGGAGCTCCCCCAGGACGTCTGCGTACGGCAGTCGGTTGCCAGCTGTTTACTTCCAGCCGGAGAAAGAAGAAGAGGACAGCTTTCCCAGGGACAACTCTGGACCCTTGGGACCATCCAGAGTCACCAAAGCCTAAACTTTGCACGGCCTGGGGAACGCTCTTCCTCATGGCCAGCAATCCCCACGTCAAAACCTTTCTCAGCAGAGGCAGGCACTCTCTCCCTCGTACTAGATAGCTCGGCAGAGCCTTCCGAGAAACATGCTGCGTCATTCAGCTTGAACGTGGGACGCGGAGGGGAGAGTACGCTTTCTCCCCGTTTGGAGGCGCCTTGCGCTTGGCTTCAAAGCTGCCTGAACAGCACTAGCGGCCCGACGTCTCTGCACGGCAGGATTGTCGTTGTGGGCCGAGGCTGCGTGTTCTCTCAAAACGAAAACCGTGCTGGCGATCCCTTTCTAGGAACTCCTCCCACGGCACCACATGTTCAGCTCCGGCCGAACGAAAGGTGACCTCAGGCCTCAAGGTAAGTTCCAGTGTTTCACGTCGGGGGAGTTGGGTGTGCAGTGGTTTCCATGAGGCCATACTCCACCACGGAGCGCCTTCACTCTGCGACGCTCCTGGGGGCACACAGGATAGGAGCGCGTTCGCCAAGTTCGCAGGATGACTTCTCTCCGTGCCGGAACGGCGGCTCCTGGCTTCTGAGGAACCTTAGCCTCAACAGGGCCCTGGAGAAAGCTCTTCACATTCATAGCAAGGGCAAGGTACTGCTCTCTGGCTTGCCTGGGTTGAGTGCCCCAGTCGTCAAAGAGCCTCGCGAAGGCAGTGCTGCACAGACTCCCTTTGCCAGTCGCACGGCCTCCCTGACTGAAAGAGAACTGCAGTGCCAAAAGGCACCGTGCTGACGACTGGCTCCAGGAGGAGACTCGGGACAGCACTCTCACAGAAGCGAAAGCTAGGCTGTGGGCCCAGCCTGAGGACCAGCACGTTTTCCACACTTAACACAGCTAAGGCATGAGCCAGACGACAGCCTTGGTCCCTGAGGCCTACCTAAGGTACTGCCATACTTACCCAGTAGATCCCACGCAGAGGTCCCTGTGCCCAAAAGGGCCTCCATGGAAGGGCCCTGTTCCTCCCGTGTGTTTCCTTGAGGTAATCGGAAACCACTGAGGATAACTACGTGAGCTCAGCTTTGAAACTGGGCGACCCTGGGCAAACCTTATTCCCCTCCGTGGTAGACGAGACAGTTGCGGGTCCTAAGCTGCCTGAAGCACGCTCCTCGCGCCCACCTTCTCTTTGCTGCCGGAAGGCCTCACATAAGAGGTCTGAGTTTACTCGTGACGGAAGCCGTCTGAGTGTACTCGTGTGAGGCCTGCTGCTCTCAGGTCCTTGCTGGGAGCTTCAGCAAGAGCACTCTGGAGCTCGCCGACAAAAGAATTGTGAGCCCCCCCGGCCTCAAGTAAAAGTCCAGATTTCCCCCGTCAGTAACACCTCGGAGTGCCATAGGAGCGAAGAAGCATGCGTTAACGGGATGCTTCAACAGTGCTAGGGATTTCTTTCACGAGACACTGTGCACTCACGTTCGTCGTAACAACTGTCAAAGGGCACTGTATGCCTTCCAACTCCTCTGTTGCGTTTGAGCCACAGGAAGTAAAGGCATTCGTTTGATTAAGCTCCGTGAACGGGCAACGATGATGGCGAAGCGCTGCCCTGTTCGCTCGGAAGCTCTCGTCTGTACGGCCTTCCAACGGCCTCAGGGTACGCAGTTGTAAACAGCCTTACATTCCATGCTGGTGTGCCCCCAATTAGGAACTTGGGCTCTTCTGTGAGACACCCACGTGCGTCCCAAATGAAACCGGGGAGCTCCCCCAGGACGTCTGCGTACGGCAGTCGGTTGCCAGCTGTCTACTTCCAGCCGGAGAAAGAAGAAGAGGACAGCTTTCCCAGGGACAACTCTGGACCCTTGGGACCATCCAGAGTCACCAAAGCCTAAACTTTGCACGGCCTGGGGAACGCTCTTCCTCATGGCCAGCAATCCCCACGTCAAAACCTTTCTCAGCAGAGGCAGGCACTCTCTCCCTCGTACTAGATAGCTCGGCAGAGCCTTCCGAGAAACATGCTGCGTCATTCAGCTTGAACGTGGGACGCGGAGGGGAGAGTACGCTTTCTCCCCGTTTGGAGGCGCCTTGCGCTTGGCTTCAAAGCTGCCTGAACAGCACTAGCGGCCCGACGTCTCTGCACGGCAGGATTGTCGTTGTGGGCCGAGGCTGCGTGTTCTCTCAAAACGAAAACCGTGCTGGCGATCCCTTTCTAGGAACTCCTCCCACGGCACCACATGTTCAGCTCCGGCCGAACGAAAGGTGACCTCAGGCCTCAAGGTAAGTTCCAGTGTTTCACGTCGGGGGAGTTGGGTGTGCAGTGGTTTCCATGAGGCCATACTCCACCACGGAGCGCCTTCATTCTGCGACGCTCCTGGGGGCACACAGGATAGGAGCGCGTTCGCCAAGTTCGCAGGATGACTTCTCTCCGCGCCGGAACGGCGGCTCCTGGCTTCTGAGGAACCTTAGCCTCAACAGGGCCCTGGAGAAAGCTCTTCACATTCATAGCAAGGGCAACGTACTGCTCTCTGGCTTGCCTGGGTTGAGTGCCCCAGTCGTCAAAGAGCCTCGCGAAGGCAGTGCTGCACAGACTCCCTTTGCCAGTCGCACGGCCTCCCTGACTGAAAGAGAACTGCAGTGCCAAAAGGCACCGTGCTGACGACTGGCTCCAGGAGGAGACTCGGGACAGCACTCTCACAGAAGCGAAAGCTAGGCTGTGGGCCCAGCCTGAGGACCAGCACGTTTTCCACACTTAACACAGCTAAGGCATGAGCCAGACGACAGCCTTGGTCCCTGAGGCCTACCTAAGGTACTGCCATACTTACCCAGTAGATCCCACGCAGAGGTCCCTGTGCCCAAAAGGGCCTCCATGGAAGGGCCCTGTTCCTCCCGTGTGTTTCCTTGAGGTAATCGGAAACCACTGAGGATAACTACGTGAGCTCAGCTTTGAAACTGGGCGACCCTGGGCAAACCTTATTCCCCTCCGTGGTAGACGAGACAGTTGCGGGTCCTAAGCTGCCTGAAGCACGCTCCTCGCGCCCACCTTCTCTTTGCTGCCGGAAGGCCTCACATAAGACGTCTGAGTTTACTCGTGACGGAAGCCGTCTGAGTGTACTCGTGTGAGGCCTGCTGCTCTCAGGTCCTTGCTGGGAGCTTCAGCAAGAGCACTCTGGAGCTCGCCGACAAAAGAATTGTGAGCCCCCCCGGCCTCAAGTAAAAGTCCAGATTTCCCCCGTCAGTAACACCTCGGAGTGCCATAGGAGCGAAGAAGCATGCGTTAACGGGATGCTTCAACAGTGCTAGGGATTTCTTTCACGAGACACTGTGCACTCACGTTCGTCGTAACAACTGTCAAAGGGCACTGTATGCCTTCCAACTCCTCTGTTGCGTTTGAGCCACAGGAAGTAAAGGCATTCGTTTGATTAAGCTCCGTGAACGGGCAACGATGATGGCGAAGCGCTGCCCTGTTCGCTCGGAAGCTCTCGTCTGTACGGCCTTCCAACGGCCTCAGGGTACGCAGTTGTAAACAGCCTTACATTCCATGCTGGTGTGCCCCCAATTAGGAACTTGGGCTCTTCTGTGAGACACCCACGTGCGTCCCAAATGAAACCGGGGAGCTCCCCCAGGACGTCTGCGTACGGCAGTCGGTTGCCAGCTGTCTACTTCCAGCCGGAGAAAGAAGAAGAGGACAGCTTTCCCAGGGACAACTCTGGACCCTTGGGACCATCCAGAGTCACCAAAGCCTAAACTTTGCACGGCCTGGGGAACGCTCTTCCTCATGGCCAGCCAATCCCCACGTCAAAACCTTTCTCAGCAGAGGCAGGCACTCTCTCCCTCGTACTAGATAGCTCGGCAGAGCCTTCCGAGAAACATGCTGCGTCATTCAGCTTGAACGTGGGACGCGGAGGGGAGAGTACGCTTTCTCCCCGTTTGGAGGCGCCTTGCGCTTGGCTTCAAAGCTGCCTGAACAGCACTAGCGGCCCGACGTCTCTGCACGGCAGGATTGTCGTTGTGGGCCGAGGCTGCGTGTTCTCTCAAAACGAAAACCGTGCTGGCGATCCCTTTCTAGGAACTCCTCCCACGTCACCACATGTTCAGCTCCGGCCGAACGAAAGGTGACCTCAGGCCTCAAGGTAAGTTCCAGTGTTTCACGTCGGGGGAGTTGGGTGTGCAGTGGTTTCCATGAGGCCATACTCCACCACGGAGTGCCTTCACTCTGCGACGCTCCTGGGGGCACACAGGATAGGAGCGCGTTCGCCAAGTTCGCAGGATGACTTCTCTCCGCGCCGGAACGGCGGCTCCTGGCTTCTGAGGAACCTTAGCCTCAACAGGGCCCTGGAGAAAGCTCTTCACATTCATAGCAAGGGCAACGTACTGCTCTCTGGCTTGCCTGGGTTGAGTGCCCCAGTCGTCAAAGAGCCTCGCGAAGGCAGTGCTGCACAGACTCCCTTTGCCAGTCGCACGGCCTCCCTGACTGAAAGAGAACTGCAGTGCCAAAAGGCACCGTGCTGACGACTGGCTCCAGGAGGAGACTCGGGACAGCACTCTCACAGAAGCGAAAGCTAGGCTGTGGGCCCAGCCTGAGGACCAGCACGTTTTCCACACTTAACACAGCTAAGGCATGAGCCAGACGACAGCCTTGGTCCCTGAGGCCTACCTAAGGTACTGCCATACTTACCCAGTAGATCCCACGCAGAGGTCCCTGTGCCCAAAAGGGCCTCCATGGAAGGGCCCTGTTCCTCCCGTGTGTTTCCTTGAGGTAATCGGAAACCACTGAGGATAACTACGTGAGCTCAGCTTTGAAACTGGGCGACCCTGGGCAAACCTTATTCCCCTCCGTGGTAGACGAGACAGTTGCGGGTCCTAAGCTGCCTGAAGCACACTCCTCGCGCCCACCTTCTCTTTGCTGCCGGAAGGCCTCACATAAGACGTCTGAGTTTACTCGTGACGGAAGCCGTCTGAGTGTACTCGTGTGAGGCCTGCTGCTCTCAGGTCCTTGCTGGGAGCTTCAGCAAGAGCACTCTGGAGCTCGCCGACAAAAGAATTGTGAGCCCCCCCGGCCTCAAGTAAAAGTCCAGATTTCCCCCGTCAGTAACACCTCGGAGTGCCATAGGAGCGAAGAAGCATGCGTTAACGGGATGCTTCAACAGTGCTAGGGATTTCTTTCACGAGACACTGTGCACTCACGTTCGTCGTAACAACTGTCAAAGGGCACTGTATGCCTTCCAACTCCTCTGTTGCGTTTGAGCCACAGGAAGTAAAGGCATTCGTTTGATTAAGCTCCGTGAACGGGCAACGATGATGGCGAAGCGCTGCCCTGTTCGCTCGAAAGCTCTCGTCTGTACGGCCTTCCAACGGCCTCAGGGTACGCAGTTGTAAACAGCCTTACATTCCATGCTGGTGTGCCCCCAATTAGGAACTTGGGCTCTTCTGTGAGACACCCACGTGCGTCCCAAATGAAACCGGGGAGCTCCCCCAGGACGTCTGCGTACGGCAGTCGGTTGCCAGCTGTCTACTTCCAGCCGGAGAAAGAAGAAGAGGACAGCTTTCCCAGGGACAACTCTGGACCCTTGGGACCATCCAGAGTCACCAAAGCCTAAACTTTGCACGGCCTGGGGAACGCTCTTCCTCATGGCCAGCCAATCCCCACGTCAAAACCTTTCTCAGCAGAGGCAGGCACTCTCTCCCTCGTACTAGATAGCTCGGCAGAGCCTTCCGAGAAACATGCTGCGTCATTCAGCTTGAACGTGGGACGCGGAGGGGAGAGTACGCTTTCTCCCCGTTTGGAGGCGCCTTGCGCTTGGCTTCAAAGCTGCCTGAACAGCACTAGCGGCCCGACGTCTCTGCACGGCAGGATTGTCGTTGTGGGCCGAGGCTGCGTGTTCTCTCAAAACGAAAACCGTGCTGGCGATCCCTTTCTAGGAACTCCTCCCACGGCACCACATGTTCAGCTCCGGCCGAACGAAAGGTGACCTCAGGCCTCAAGGTAAGTTCCAGTGTTTCACGTCGGGGGAGTTGGGTGTGCAGTGGTTTCCATGAGGCCATACTCCACCACGGAGTGCCTTCACTCTGCGACGCTCCTGGGGGCACACAGGATAGGAGCGCGTTCGCCAAGTTCGCAGGATGACTTCTCTCCGCGCCGGAACGGCGGCTCCTGGCTTCTGAGGAACCTTAGCCTCAACAGGGCCCTGGAGAAAGCTCTTCACATTCATAGCAAGGGCAACGTACTGCTCTCTGGCTTGCCTGGGTTGAGTGCCCCAGTCGTCAAAGAGCCTCGCGAAGGCAGTGCTGCACAGACTCCCTTTGCCAGTCGCACGGCCTCCCTGACTGAAAGAGAACTGCAGTGCCAAAAGGCACCGTGCTGACGACTGGCTCCAGGAGGAGACTCGGGACAGCACTCTCACAGAAGCGAAAGCTAGGCTGTGGGCCCAGCCTGAGGACCAGCACGTTTTCCACACTTAACACAGCTAAGGCATGAGCCAGACGACAGCCTTGGTCCCTGAGGCCTACCTAAGGTACTGCCATACTTACCCAGTAGATCCCACGCAGAGGTCCCTGTGCCCAAAAGGGCCTCCATGGAAGGGCCCTGTTCCTCCCGTGTGTTTCCTTGAGGTAATCGGAAACCACTGAGGATAACTACGTGAGCTCAGCTTTGAAACTGGGCGACCCTGGGCAAACCTTATTCCCCTCCGTGGTAGACGAGACAGTTGCGGGTCCTAAGCTGCCTGAAGCACACTCCTCGCGCCCACCTTCTCTTTGCTGCCGGAAGGCCTCACATAAGACGTCTGAGTTTACTCGTGACGGAAGCCGTCTGAGTGTACTCGTGTGAGGCCTGCTGCTCTCAGGTCCTTGCTGGGAGCTTCAGCAAGAGCACTCTGGAGCTCGCCGACAAAAGAATTGTGAGCCCCCCCGGCCTCAAGTAAAAGTCCAGATTTCCCCCGTCAGTAACACCTCGGAGTGCCATAGGAGCGAAGAAGCATGCGTTAACGGGATGCTTCAACAGTGCTAGGGATTTCTTTCACGAGACACTGTGCACTCACGTTCGTCGTAACAACTGTCAAAGGGCACTGTATGCCTTCCAACTCCTCTGTTGCGTTTGAGCCACAGGAAGTAAAGGCATTCGTTTGATTAAGCTCCGTGAACGGGCAACGATGATGGCGAAGCGCTGCCCTGTTCGCTCGGAAGCTCTCGTCTGTACGGCCTTCCAACGGCCTCAGGGTACGCAGTTGTAAACAGCCTTACATTCCATGCTGGTGTGCCCCCAATTAGGAACTTGGGCTCTTCTGTGAGACACCCACGTGCGTCCCAAATGAAACCGGGGAGCTCCCCCAGGACGTCTGCGTACGGCAGTCGGTTGCCAGCTGTCTACTTCCAGCCGGAGAAAGAAGAAGAGGACAGCTTTCCCAGGGACAACTCTGGACCCTTGGGACCATCCAGAGTCACCAAAGCCTAAACTTTGCACGGCCTGGGGAACGCTCTTCCTCATGGCCAGCCAATCCCCACGTCAAAACCTTTCTCAGCAGAGGCAGGCACTCTCTCCCTCGTACTAGATAGCTCGGCAGAGCCTTCCGAGAAACATGCTGCGTCATTCAGCTTGAACGTGGGACGCGGAGGGGAGAGTACGCTTTCTCCCCGTTTGGAGGCGCCTTGCGCTTGGCTTCAAAGCTGCCTGAACAGCACTAGCGGCCCGACGTCTCTGCACGGCAGGATTGTCGTTGTGGGCCGAGGCTGCGTGTTCTCTCAAAACGAAAACCGTGCTGGCGATCCCTTTCTAGGAACTCCTCCCACGGCACCACATGTTCAGCTCCGGCCGAACGAAAGGTGACCTCAGGCCTCAAGGTAAGTTCCAGTGTTTCACGTCGGGGGAGTTGGGTGTGCAGTGGTTTCCATGAGGCCATACTCCACCACGGAGTGCCTTCACTCTGCGACGCTCCTGGGGGCACACAGGATAGGAGCTCGTTCGCCAAGTTCGCAGGATGACTTCTCTCCGCGCCGGAACGGCGGCTCCTGGCTTCTGAGGAACCTTAGCCTCAACAGGGCCCTGGAGAAAGCTCTTCACATTCATAGCAAGGGCAACGTACTGCTCTCTGGCTTGCCTGGGTTGAGTGCCCCAGTCGTCAAAGAGCCTCGCGAAGGCAGTGCTGCACAGACTCCCTTTGCCAGTCGCACGGCCTCCCTGACTGAAAGAGAACTGCAGTGCCAAAAGGCACCGTGCTGACGACTGGCTCCAGGAGGAGACTCGGGACAGCACTCTCACAGAAGCGAAAGCTAGGCTGTGGGCCCAGCCTGAGGACCAGCACGTTTTCCACATTTAACACAGCTAAGGCATGAGCCAGACGACAGCCTTGGTCCCTGAGGCCTACCTAAGGTACTGCCATACTTACCCAGTAGATCCCACGCAGAGGTCCCTGTGCCCAAAAGGGCCTCCATGGAAGGGCCCTGTTCCTCCCGTGTGTTTCCTTGAGGTAATCGGAAACCACTGAGGATAACTACGTGAGCTCAGCTTTGAAACTGGGCGACCCTGGGCAAACCTTATTCCCCTCCGTGGTAGACGAGACAGTTGCGGGTCCTAAGCTGCCTGAAGCACACTCCTCGCGCCCACCTTCTCTTTGCTGCCGGAAGGCCTCACATAAGACGTCTGAGTTTACTCGTGACGGAAGCCGTCTGAGTGTACTCGTGTGAGGCCTGCTGCTCTCAGGTCCTTGCTGGGAGCTTCAGCAAGAGCACTCTGGAGCTCGCCGACAAAAGAATTGTGAGCCCCCCCGGCCTCAAGTAAAAGTCCAGATTTCCCCCGTCAGTAACACCTCGGAGTGCCATAGGAGCGAAGAAGCATGCGTTAACGGGATGCTTCAACAGTGCTAGGGATTTCTTTCACGAGACACTGTGCACTCACGTTCGTCGTAACAACTGTCAAAGGGCACTGTATGCCTTCCAACTCCTCTGTTGCGTTTGAGCCACAGGAAGTAAAGGCATTCGTTAGATTAAGCTCCGTGAACGGGCAACGATGATGGCGAAGCGCTGCCCTGTTCGCTCGAAAGCTCTCGTCTGTACGGCCTTCCAACGGCCTCAGGGTACGCAGTTGTAAACAGCCTTACATTCCATGCTGGTGTGCCCCCAATTAGGAACTTGGGCTCTTCTGTGAGACACCCACGTGCGTCCCAAATGAAACCGGGGAGCTCCCCCAGGACGTCTGCGTACGGCAGTCGGTTGCCAGCTGTCTACTTCCAGCCGGAGAAAGAAGAAGAGGACAGCTTTCCCAGGGACAACTCTGGACCCTTGGGACCATCCAGAGTCACCAAAGCCTAAACTTTGCACGGCCTGGGGAACGCTCTTCCTCATGGCCAGCCAATCCCCACGTCAAAACCTTTCTCAGCAGAGGCAGGCACTCTCTCCCTCGTACTAGATAGCTCGGCAGAGCCTTCCGAGAAACATGCTGCGTCATTCAGCTTGAACGTGGGACGCGGAGGGGAGAGTACGCTTTCTCCCCGTTTGGAGGCGCCTTGCGCTTGGCTTCAAAGCTGCCTGAACAGCACTAGCGGCCCGACGTCTCTGCACGGCAGGATTGTCGTTGTGGGCCGAGGCTGCGTGTTCTCTCAAAACGAAAACCGTGCTGGCGATCCCTTTCTAGGAACTCCTCCCACGGCACCACATGTTCAGCTCCGGCCGAACGAAAGGTGACCTCAGGCCTCAAGGTAAGTTCCAGTGTTTCACGTCGGGGGAGTTGGGTGTGCAGTGGTTTCCATGAGGCCATACTCCACCACGGAGTGCCTTCACTCTGCGACGCTCCTGGGGGCACACAGGATAGGAGCGCGTTCGCCAAGTTCGCAGGATGACTTCTCTCCGCGCCGGAACGGCGGCTCCTGGCTTCTGAGGAACCTTAGCCTCAACAGGGCCCTGGAGAAAGCTCTTCACATTCATAGCAAGGGCAACGTACTGCTCTCTGGCTTGCCTGGGTTGAGTGCCCCAGTCGTCAAAGAGCCTCGCGAAGGCAGTGCTGCACAGACTCCCTTTGCCAGTCGCACGGCCTCCCTGACTGAAAGAGAACTGCAGTGCCAAAAGGCACCGTGCTGACGACTGGCTCCAGGAGGAGACTCGGGACAGCACTCTCACAGAAGCGAAAGCTAGGCTGTGGGCCCAGCCTGAGGACCAGCACGTTTTCCACACTTAACACAGCTAAGGCATGAGCCAGACGACAGCCTTGGTCCCTGAGGCCTACCTAAGGTACTGCCATACTTACCCAGTAGATCCCACGCAGAGGTCCCTGTGCCCAAAAGGGCCTCCATGGAAGGGCCCTGTTCCTCCCGTGTGTTTCCTTGAGGTAATCGGAAACCACTGAGGATAACTACGTGAGCTCAGCTTTGAAACTGGGCGACCCTGGGCAAACCTTATTCCCCTCCGTGGTAGACGAGACAGTTGCGGGTCCTAAGCTGCCTGAAGCACACTCCTCGCGCCCACCTTCTCTTTGCTGCCGGAAGGCCTCACATAAGACGTCTGAGTTTACTCGTGACGGAAGCCGTCTGAGTGTACTCGTGTGAGGCCTGCTGCTCTCAGGTCCTTGCTGGGAGCTTCAGCAAGAGCACTCTGGAGCTCGCCGACAAAAGAATTGTGAGCCCCCCCGGCCTCAAGTAAAAGTCCAGATTTCCCCCGTCAGTAACACCTCGGAGTGCCATAGGAGCGAAGAAGCATGCGTTAACGGGATGCTTCAACAGTGCTAGGGATTTCTTTCACGAGACACTGTGCACTCACGTTCGTCGTAACAACTGTCAAAGGGCACTGTATGCCTTCCAACTCCTCTGTTGCGTTTGAGCCACAGGAAGTAAAGGCATTCGTTTGATTAAGCTCCGTGAACGGGCAACGATGATGGCGAAGCGCTGCCCTGTTCGCTCGGAAGCTCTCGTCTGTACGGCCTTCCAACGGCCTCAGGGTACGCAGTTGTAAACAGCCTTACATTCCATGCTGGTGTGCCCCCAATTAGGAACTTGGGCTCTTCTGTGAGACACCCACGTGCGTCCCAAATGAAACCGGGGAGCTCCCCCAGGACGTCTGCGTACGGCAGTCGGTTGCCAGCTGTCTACTTCCAGCCGGAGAAAGAAGAAGAGGACAGCTTTCCCAGGGACAACTCTGGACCCTTGGGACCATCCAGAGTCACCAAAGCCTAAACTTTGCACGGCCTGGGGAACGCTCTTCCTCATGGCCAGCCAATCCCCACGTCAAAACCTTTCTCAGCAGAGGCAGGCGCTCTCTCCCTCGTACTAGATAGCTCGGCAGAGCCTTCCGAGAAACATGCTGCGTCATTCAGCTTGAACGTGGGACGCGGAGGGGAGAGTACGCTTTCTCCCCGTTTGGAGGCGCCTTGCGCTTGGCTTCAAAGCTGCCTGAACAGCACTAGCGGCCCGACGTCTCTGCACGGCAGGATTGTCGTTGTGGGCCGAGGCTGCGTGTTCTCTCAAAACGAAAACCGTGCTGGCGATCCCTTTCTAGGAACTCCTCCCACGGCACCACATGTTCAGCTCCGGCCGAACGAAAGGTGACCTCAGGCCTCAAGGTAAGTTCCAGTGTTTCACGTCGGGGGAGTTGGGTGTGCAGTGGTTTCCATGAGGCCATACTCCACCACGGAGTGCCTTCACTCTGCGACGCTCCTGGGGGCACACAGGATAGGAGCGCGTTCGCCAAGTTCGCAGGATGACTTCTCTCCGCGCCGGAACGGCGGCTCCTGGCTTCTGAGGAACCTTAGCCTCAACAGGGCCCTGGAGAAAGCTCTTCACATTCATAGCAAGGGCAACGTACTGCTCTCTGGCTTGCCTGGGTTGAGTGCCCCGGTCGTCAAAGAGCCTCGCGAAGGCAGTGCTGCACAGACTCCCTTTGCCAGTCGCACGGCCTCCCTGACTGAAAGAGAACTGCAGTGCCAAAAGGCACCGTGCTGACGACTGGCTCCAGGAGGAGACTCGGGACAGCACTCTCACAGAAGCGAAAGCTAGGCTGTGGGCCCAGCCTGAGGACCAGCACGTTTTCCACACTTAACACAGCTAAGGCATGAGCCAGACGACAGCCTTGGTCCCTGAGGCCTACCTAAGGTACTGCCATACTTACCCAGTAGATCCCACGCAGAGGTCCCTGTGCCCAAAAGGGCCTCCATGGAAGGGCCCTGTTCCTCCCGTGTGTTTCCTTGAGGTAATCGGAAACCACTGAGGATAACTACGTGAGCTCAGCTTTGAAACTGGGCGACCCTGGGCAAACCTTATTCCCCTCCGTGGTAGACGAGACAGTTGCGGGTCCTAAGCTGCCTGAAGCACGCTCCTCGCGCCCACCTTCTCTTTGCTGCCGGAAGGCCTCACATAAGACGTCTGAGTTTACTCGTGACGGAAGCCGTCTGAGTGTACTCGTGTGAGGCCTGCTGCTCTCAGGTCCTTGCTGGGAGCTTCAGCAAGAGCACTCTGGAGCTCGCCGACAAAAGAATTGTGAGCCCCCCCGGCCTCAAGTAAAAGTCCAGATTTCCCCCGTCAGTAACACCTCGGAGTGCCATAGGAGCGAAGAAGCATGCGTTAACGGGATGCTTCAACAGTGCTAGGGATTTCTTTCACGAGACACTGTGCACTCACGTTCGTCGTAACAACTGTCAAAGGGCACTGTATGCCTTCCAACTCCTCTGTTGCGTTTGAGCCACAGGAAGTAAAGGCATTCGTTTGATTAAGCTCCGTGAACGGGCAACGATGATGGCGAAGCGCTGCCCTGTTCGCTCGAAAGCTCTCGTCTGTACGGCCTTCCAACGGCCTCAGGGTACGCAGTTGTAAACAGCCTTACATTCCATGCTGGTGTGCCCCCAATTAGGAACTTGGGCTCTTCTGTGAGACACCCACGTGCGTCCCAAATGAAACCGGGGAGCTCCCCCAGGACGTCTGCGTACGGCAGTCGCTTGCCAGCTGTCTACTTCCAGCCGGAGAAAGAAGAAGAGGACAGCTTTCCCAGGGACAACTCTGGACCCTTGGGACCATCCAGAGTCACCAAAGCCTAAACTTTGCACGGCCTGGGGAACGCTCTTCCTCATGGCCAGCAATCCCCACGTCAAAACCTTTCTCAGCAGAGGCAGGCACTCTCTCCCTCGTACTAGATAGCTCGGCAGAGCCTTCCGAGAAACATGCTGCGTCATTCAGCTTGAACGTGGGACGCGGAGGGGAGAGTACGCTTTCTCCCCGTTTGGAGGTGCCTTGCGCTTGGCTTCAAAGCTGCCTGAACAGCACTAGCGGCCC